>NW_016107414.1:3738959-3776576 GCF_001604975.1 Cebus imitator
AAAAAAAAAAAAAAAAAAGACAAACGAAAACAAAACATGAACCACAACCTGTCTTTTGAGGAGTTCCATCAACGATCGTGACAGGTTCCCACAGCACTTGCAATCAATCACCTAGAGCTCAGACCTTGAACTATTCTATCCTTCACAAATGTGAATGTACAAAAAGAAGATATCTTCATTTATTGGGAAAGTTCCAACATTTTTACGTTGAGAGCCAGAGAACCCAATGGTGTAAATCTCAGTCCAAGGTGTAAGTCCAAAGGCTAGCAAGCCTGGGATTATAATGTGCAAGGCAACAGAAGAAAATTGGCTGAGCTCCCAGAGACCAAATTACTTTCTGTGTTTGTTATTTCTAGGGCCCTTGCCAATTGGATAGTGCCAACATTGAGGGCAGGTCTTCCCGCCTGGTCCACTCACACACTAATATCTTGAAACACTGTCACAGACTCACCCCAAATAATGCCTTACCAGATTTCTAGGTGTTCCTTAATTCAAGTGAGGTGACACCTAAAATTAAGCCCACAAGTCCACCCCTTGTCAGCTTGGCACTCATATGCATCTCCTTAAACTACACTTCATTTTCAAGTACAAAAATAACAACATAATAGTTCCCTTTAACATCAAACAGCTAATGTGACACAACTATTCTGCAGACAACTGAAAATGCACCAAGTTTTTGCTGAGAATTCAGCTTTCATTATTTCAGTGTTCAGGATTTTAATCTTTTAGAATTGTGATTTTGGGGGTTTAGACTTTATAGATTTCAGCGTCTGGAATTATGGTGTTTAAAACTGTGTCTTTCGGAATTATGATGGACACCACCCTCCCCAATAAATAACTGGTATTTTGACTTTCATGGTTATACTGTTGTTTTTTTTTATGTTGCTTTACACTTTTTCCATTTAAGTATAAATTGCTAACCACCATGATTTCGCTTTCCAGGTTATTAAATGTTACATAAAGAAATTATTCTCTGCATCATTTTGCATTTAGTTTTTTTGGCTAAACACTACTGATACAACTTTAATATCACTTTAGAAATTCGTCCATGTTCTTTGATGTACCTGTAATTTGTTCATTTTGTCTTTTTTCTTTACAGTGTCTGTTGCATCTATTCTTCAATTTAATGTTTGTCTTCATTCTTTGGTCAAAGTGCATTGGTTTGTTCCTACTTGGATCTATTATGAACATTGCTGAAATGAACATTTTTGTACATGTTAACGGTTGCTGTTGCATATACTTTTTTTTTTTTTTTTTTTTTTTGAGACAGAGTCTTGCTGTGTAACCGAGGTTGGAGTGCAATGGTGCAATCTTGGCTCACTGCAACCTCCACCTCCCAGGTTCAAGTGATTCTCCTGCCTCGGCCCCCACACCTCCTGAATAGCTGGGATTACAGACATGCACCACCACGCCAGCTAGTTTTTTTTGTATTTTTAGTAGATATGGGGTTTCATCATGTTGGCCTGGCTGGTCTTGAACTCCTGACCTCAGGTAATCCACTCGCCTTTGTCTCCCAAAGTGCTGGGATTATAGGCATAAGCCACCATGGCTGGACCACTCATTCTTGTTGGTAAGTCTCTGGAAATAGAACCTTTGCTTTCTATTTCTATTTCTATTTCTATTTCTATTTCTATTTCTATTTCTCTGGAAATAGAACTTTTGAAGAGGTTCTATTTCTTCAAAGTGGTACTGCCAATTACAATTTGCTCTCACAATATTGAGATCTTATTGCCCATACCCTCACCATCAATTTGTATTGTCATTATTTTTAATTTCAACACTTTTAGTGAGTTAATTTTATGTCTTAAAATGGTATTATAGATGTTGTGTAATGAAACAAAGTAAAAGAGGTATGTGAGATAGGTTCTAAGGATGGAACTAACGAATTGGATGTAAAAAAATAAAAATAAAAAAGAGAAATACCAAAAAATAGCTTCCATATTTGTAGTTTTAAATAGTGGACAATGACAATGCAACTTCTAAGATAGAGGGATCGGGACTGAACAGAGTTGGAATTGGGGGGACCATCTAGTTCGTTTTGATGTTTCATGTGTGAGATGTCTATTAGATACCTATGCAATGTCAAATGCGTCTTTCACTAGATAAGCCTGGAACTCAGAGGAGAGCTCATCAACAGATACATGTGTCGGCTTATTTGGGGAAATATATCATTAGGGATAAATATTTTTTTAAAAAAGAGAGATGTATATGTGCCACATTTTCCCTGTCCAGTCTATCATCGATGGGCATTTGGGTTGGTTCCAGGTCTTTGCTATTGTAAACAGTGCTGCCATGAACATTCGTGTGCACGTGTCCTTATTGTAGAATGATTTATAATCCTTTGGATATATACCCAGTAATGGGATTGCTGGGTCAAATGGAATTTCTATTTCTAGGTCCTTAAGGAATTGCCACGCTGTCTTCCACAATGATTGAACTAATTTACACTCCCACCAACAGTGTAAAAGTGTTCCTATTTCTCCACATCCTCTCCAGCATCTGTTGTCTCCAGATTTTTTAATGATCGCCATTCTAACTGGCGTGAGATGGTATCTCAATGTTGTTTTGCATGTTCTTCACGTGTACCCCAAAACCTAAAATGCAATAAAATAAATAAATGGGAAAATAAAAAAAAGGTGTGAAAATCAAGGAAGATAGGCTGGTAGATGGCAGTGGATTAGGTAGTTCAAGTCTTCATCCCTATTTGCTTGGGCTAAAATATGTGGGGAGTTGTGCCTATGTAAATTCTTATATGTGATGATTACTGCTAGTTATTATGATTGTTTATAATCCTTATTGGCTATTGATCTAAACAATTTTATTGTTTTCTTTTAAGAGACTTTACCTAATAAACTTTCATTCACAAATCAAAAAAAAAAAAAAAAAAGGAGAGAGAGAGGGATGAAGACCTAGCCTTGAATTTTTAATTTTAAAAATTAGCCTTGAAATTTTAATATTTTGATACTTGTATGGAAAAGGAAAAGTCAGAAAGAAGTAGCTAGAAACGAAGGGAGGAACACAGAGAACAGAGTTTTAAAAAACATAAAAATAAGAAGGCATTACAAGGAGAGATTGGTAAACTATCCCAATTGTTGCCAATAGGGAAGTAAAGAAAAAAAAATGCTGTTCAATAGATTTGTCTACACAGATATTGGTGATTTGGGGAAAAATGATTCCAGTGGACTGGCAGGAAGATAAGCATAATTGTAATGGGCTGGAGAAGGATTTTAGAAAATGAAGACAGTATGTGTAAAACATGTTCAAACTCCAAATAGAGAGGAGAGCAGAGAAATGGGTCAGAAGTTGAAGGAGAGAGCAGGTCAAGGCAAGTTTTTGTAAAGATGTTCTAATAAAATGATCTAGTGACAAGTGAGAAATTGAAGATGCAGAAGAAAGAGGAAAAAGAAAAGGAAAAATGTTGTGGTGAAGGGCAGGGCCATGCAGGTCCAGACAGGAAATGGAAGACTTGCCTTAGGAGGAGCAGGAGCATATTTTTTCGTGTGGCCAGGTGAAGATGAAGAGTAATAATGCAGAAAGGGGGCAGAGATGGAGGAGAGTAGGGGAGAGCATTGCTGAGAGCTTTCATTTTCTGAACAAAGTTTGAGTAAATTTTTCAGGTTGTTGAGAGGAGATATGAGACTAAAGACATTTATAAAACAAAACAAAATCCTTACATTAACCAGGAAAGCTTAATAAGATTGAAAGCTGCATCCTTATGTTTTCTGCAAGTATGAACTGAAGAGCAATCGCAAAGATTGATCCCCTTCAACAATGTTCAACTATTAATGTGCTTACAGGAATGTGGTTAGCTCTGTTAGCTACTCAAAACACACAGACAGACACAGACACAGACACAGACACAGACACAGACACACAATAAAACAAAATAACTGGCACACAGTGGGTGAAAAAAATAGAGATTTGTTTTTCTCTCACATAACAGAGATATGCACTTGTTGGTATTGATTCACCTGCTAAGTAACACCATTAGGTTGCAGGCTTTTTGTATCTTTTTCTGTTGCCATGGTCAGCAAATTTATTTTCATATTCATTACATCCACATTCATGGCCAGAATAAAAAAGGAGCTTCACTGGCTTCAGTTGTTATCTTTTAGGAAAACAAAAGATTTCCAAGAAACATCCGCCAGACATCTACTTACATTTTAATTGTGAGGCTTGTGGCCCATATTCAACCCTAGCTGCAAGGGAGCCAGGAAAACCAGCATCTGAAGGTAGTTGTCCTGAACAAAACCATGGTTCAGTTAGAAAAAAAAAAAAAGAGAGAGAGAGAGAGAAAATAACTATGTATTTAAACAAATAGCTGTGTCTGCCTCATGCAAAGATAGTGAATATTTGGATTCAACCACATTGGGGTTTACTAAGTTAATTTAATAGAGAAAGAGAGAGAAAGGATTAATGATCTCTGTAAGACAGTGATTATCTGCACTAAAAGGATAAAACTGGCCATTACAGAGGGTATTGAAAATAATAATAAAACCTGAGGCTGAGAGCAATTTGCAAAGAAGAATTTATAGACAATTTTGGCTAATGCCTCTACCTTCAATAAGAATAAATGCACTTGCATATACCATTTCCAGTATTTGTTGTTTTTTTAAAGTCCAGGAAATATTTTAATTCAAAATAAAATAATAATCAATCCAGCTAATATCACAGGTATACTAATTTTAAATGCATTTATCTAAGAGATTAAAATATATGCCATCATGTTATAATTTCCTTTAATTAATTTAAATGAAATACAGTATTTATCTGTATTCAAATTATCAGGGCTTCTTTTGGTGACCCAGACTGTTTTTATGACTGAGGCTGGCTGGAAATCTTTTTAAGACAGAGTCCTGACCTGTTGCCAAGGCTAGACTGCAGTGGCATAATCTCAGCTCACTGCAACCTCTGCCTCTAGGGTTCAAGAAATTCTCCTGTCTTAGCATCCTGAGTAGCTGGGGTCACAGGAGTGTGCCAATATGCCTGGCTAATTGTCTTATATTTAGTAGAGATAGGGTTTTGCCGCATTATCCAGGGTGGCCTCAAACTCCTGGGCTCAAGTGATCTGCCACTCTTTGCCTCCCAAAGTGCTCAGATAGCAGGCATGAGCCACCAGCCCTGGCTGGAATTTTGTGCACTAAGTAATACAGAAGTTTTAAACTCTATCTAGACTAAACCAACACTACTGGTAGGCAAGTGAAGAGCTTAAGTTAAAAAAGAATAGCATTTGATTGCCTCTACCAAATTGCCTAATTGCTTGCAACTATTCATGAATAGACACAGATTATCTGTACCCCTCACAACAGTAGTATAATCTAAGCAAATGCTGAGAAGGTCTTTAATATTCCTGTTATCTGTTTCTCTTTGACCTAGTATTATGATGACTATTCCTCAAATAATTTGCTACCAAAATGGTTTTAACAACAGAAATTCACAGAATTTCTGTTTTAACAAAGAAATGAAAATTGTTCGCTCTCATACCTTGTTTAAAGGAAACTGCAAACTCAGACAGATACACACAAATAAGTAGTGAAGAAATTCCAAGTTTTAGGAAAGTGATGACAGCATTTTATCCATAGTACCCACATTCTAAAGAGTTGCTTCTACTTTCCTGGAAAAATAAATACATCTTGCCACAGCCTGGGCCTACAGACGGTGTAATAATAGTAATGTTAATGGTGGAAGCGAACATGTATTGAGTACTTGCTATGTACCAGGTACTCTGCTGGGTGTATTGCATGTTCATCTCATTCAGTCCTCATAACAATATTTTGCAGTTCATATGAGAATCATTCTTATTCTACAGAGAAAGATGAGGCTGGTAGAGATTGAGAAATGTTCCTAAGATGACAATAACTAAAATGCAATGAAGCCAAGATTAAAACTCAGGCAGGCAAATTTCAGAACCTATGATTTTAATCATAATTTTGCCCCACCCCATCCCTCAATATATAGGTAAACTTTCCATCTCCAGATCACTTTTCTAATCTGCATATGTCTTAATTAATTTTCTGGTGCTATAACAGAATACCCAAACTGGGTAATTTATAAAGAAAAGATGGGTGTTTAAAACTCACAGTTCTGGAGGCTGGGAAGTTCAAAGTTGAGGGACTACATCTGGTAAAGACCTTCCTGGTGTTTGATGATGTGGTGAAAAGCCTTACATGGCAAGGAAGCATTTGAGGATGCAAGGAAATAGGGCCAAACATACCCTTTTTATCAGGAACGTATGCCCGTAATAACTAACCCACTTGACAATAACCCTCGACAATAATCCATTCATGAGTGCAAAGCCCTCGTGACTTAATCACCTCTTAAAGATCCTGCCTCTCCACACTCACAGTAGCAGCTAAAATTCAATGAGTTTTGAGGGTTTTAAAAAGATACATAGTGAGTGAGATTCACTTCACTCCACATCCAAACTCCCAGTTGACCAACCAGGAGAGAATTACAAACTTCCTGAATTTCTAAACTCTCTAGCATGCTAAATTCAGCCAGGGATTGTCAGACTCCTGTTTCTCTGCCATCAGACTCCTGTTTCTCTGCCATCTTGGAAATAAATTCTCAGAAGAAATGTGTTCAAGGGAGAAAGAAAAACAGAAACAAAAGCAAAATTTTTGCTGAAACTTAAACCTACACAGATTCAAAAATTTAATATATAGAGCGTGGCATTCCGAAAGCAACTTCATTCCAAGAGGAAAATGCTAGCATTCCAAGTTAATTGCCACTGTTGATGATGATGATGATAACATGCCCCTTTTAATTTTTCTTTCTTTTTTGGTTTTATGAGACAGGGTCTCACTCTGTCATTCAGGCTGGAGCACAGTGGTATCATCAAAGCGCACTGCAGTCTTGAACTACTGAGCTCAAAAAATCCTCATGCCTCAATCTCCAGAGAAGCTGGGACTAAGAGGTACATAGAATCAGGCTCAGCTAATTTTAAATTTTTTTTCTTTTTGGAAGAGACAGCATCTCATTTGGTTGCTCAGGCTGCTCTCGAACTCCTGGCTTCAAGTAATCCTCCCGCTTTGACCTCCCAAAGTACTGGGATTACAGGCATGAGCTACGGCACCTGGCCTCCTTTTAATTTTTCTAACATCCCTTTATTTATATTTTTGTGGGTTCTGTATATTATCTTTCTCTAAGGGGAAGGACATAAAAATCACAACATATATCCCTCACATATTCATGAAAGGATACATGTCACTGGTAAATTCTAGCCTTGTTTCGTAATATCGGATTAAATGACCAAACGCAAAGATACGCATATATTTCAATAGTTCTTCATTCCTTCATTTGTTTCCAAATTGGATATGCCATTTACATTTAGACTAGCTGCCCATTTTCATTTTTCTTCAAGTGCTATTAATGGAACAGCCCATATAATAGAGTAACTTTGATTTTTCCTGAGGATCAATCTTTACTTGTTAAGGGGAAAGTTGCCAAAACCTACTGCATTTTAAATTAGTATCCAAGATCTTATGATAAACTTACACTAGATGAAATTGTTTTCTTTCCTTTTATTTATCTTAACAATATCATATAAGAATGGCAGTGTGAAATACTCAGAAAACCCCACTATGAAAAGAGCAGTTGTTAAGAAAAATAGTAATCTATTCCTGACCTAGTTTACCAATTCATATTCAGACTCAAACAACCAAATCGCATGAATAAATTTTCATGAAACCAAAATACAAAGGACTTTCTATTATGAAAAGCATCCTCTCTTTGCTAATTACTAAACATCATTGAACCTGTCAATTAGCAAGATAGCCATCAGGAAGGTGTGTAAAGGCAAAACTGAGTAGCATACAATGAAACAAAAGCAAAGTAAATTATGAATTATATGTATAAAAACAAAAAACACCTTTGTTCATTCAACATTTTTAATTTTTTGTGGAGTGGTGGTTGGGTTAGTGCCCTGAATCACCCTCACATATGTCATATTAAAAAGCATAGGCTGTTCTGCAATACCAGCCTCTGTGATGTACATGAGCTTATATGAGGATAGTAAATAAATGTGTGATGTTAACACGCAAAATAGACAAGATTTATACCAACAAAACTGCACTTGGAAAGTTGCAGAGAAACATGGGATGCCCACTTGCTCCAAGTTCTTCTCCATCCTTGATTAAACTTGGAGGTCTGTCTTGGAAATGATCGTTACATGGCCCTTCCTGTTCCTTATGCATTTCCTTATCTATTAATTTTGCACAATCCTTTCTTACACTTTCTTCTAATAAGCTCTCTTCACCTTGTATAAAATATATAAATTCCTATACCTACTGTATTATTTATTAAGATATAACATTTTTATTTGTGTGAGCATTATTTTGGGGATTATTGTTATTTTATGACTATTCTGATTATGTAGTTGCATGAGTTGAGTGCTCCAACATTATTTTTCCCATAAGTCCTGTTATTTTCACAAAGTAATTCTGCAAGGTTTTTCAAGAACACATATACTGCCATATAGCAATATATATGCACAATGTGTGTTGCATATAGATTATATTAAGACTCTGGTGAGACAGCTGCCTTTTCTCCAATTTAGCAATGCTGATACCTTTCATAATCAGTTTGTCTTTAACTCATAGGCACTGTAAACTTGTAGTTTCCCTTTTCATATAAGATGCCTATAGAGAATTTGAGGGCTCACCCTATCAAGTATGTGGAAATTGATATGTTGTCATATTAAACATATCACTGCCTCCCTCCATTTCTTTTGCATTGACGATGGTGGGTGTTGGTATTTCATCTTTCTTCTCCCATTCCTTTTACAATCCTGGTGTTATGTGTCTTTCTAAACTGCCATTAATATTGCCTAAAGAAGTTTTATACACATATACATATCTACACATGTTTACATACACACATTCACATATGCATGTATACTTATAATCAGTACACATATACAGATAACTATGTTCTGTATGTAAAATTCTTTGATTATTTAAATGAAAGTTGAATGTAAGCAGCAGGTCTAAAGCGTCCAAAATAAATTACTTGAAATTAAATGGATAAGAACAGAGGATTACCTGCCTCCCTACATGTTTCACACTGGTTGTTTTGGAGTTATGGAAAGAACATCTCTATTGCCCCACTAGGATACCATTTGTCACACTGGAATAGAACCAACATTTCCTACAAGGCATTCTGGATTCATTAAGAAGTTAGTGCATCCTCTCAAAGCCCCTAACGTACCCCCAGCAAGCATTAACAGGCTGAGAGAATCTGAGTCAGCAAGTCATAAACTTAGTGTATACAAATAAAGAACAGTGTGTTCTAGTTGTAAAAAGCTAAAATATGACCAAGGCGTGTGATAAAAGGGCTTAAGGAGCATCTATTATTATACAAACGTCCAAAATGCAAAAGATGCATAACTTGAGCCACTTTAACATGGGATGAGATTGCAAATTTCATCACCTATTTTCCTCATTCAAACACATATTTATTGCATGCTGTCATCATATACGCACTACTCTGTTGGTACCTCACCTAGATTTCCTTTTCCAGAAGATGGACCCATTCCCAGGTGCTGTAAGTTTTGCCTACTAATAGCAAACAGCCTTACCTTTTTTGAGAATTGCCCTCAGCTGATGGGAGCCACCTACACTGACTCATCCTGCAGGAAGGCTCACTGGCTTCAAAGTCGGGCAACTGTTTGATTAAATACATGCACCAGATCTCCCCCATGGGATTAGGCTAGGCTAGGTGACCAACAGTTCGGGTTTTCCTAAAAGTGCCCCAGTTTTAGTGCTAAAAATTTTGGGAAACCCCTTAGGGATAGGTAAAACGGGAGGGTCAGTCACTCTAGAACTGACCCCATGTCTTTCTTCTATGCTTCTTTCCCTGCACTAGCCTGCGTCTCTCAGCGCTCTTCACAACCTCCCCACATCCCATAAAGCACTTGCACAGGAAAACGGATCCCAGGCTATGCATGTGAAAATGCTCATCTCAGACACCAGTTCACTCTGTGCCAGGGTCACTTGGATGTGCTTATCAAGACGGGAAAAGTCACTGCCCTTAGAGAACTTACATTGTATTGATAACATAGTTTTAGATAGACGTTCCATAAAGCAAAAAAAACCAAGTGAACAACATTAAGTAGAGTGGTCAGAGACAGCCTCCTTGGGGAGCAACAACTGAGCTTTGACCACAATGCTGAGAAGCATCCAGCTGTGTGAAGACCCAGAAGAGTGTTTCAGGCAGATAGAGAAGCAGGAGCAAAGGTCCTGGGGCAGAATGTGCTTCGTTCGTTTGCATTAGCAGGGAATCCTCCTCCATTTCTGATGTTCCTTCATTGGTAGAACTTCTGGATTCCCTCTATTTCAAGTCTCTTTGCCTGAGAGTAAGTGCAGAGACATCTGAGTGGTAAATTTAGGCAGAATCATTGTTCATGTTCAACTCATTCGCATCCTTTCTCTCCAGAGCCAGCAACATGCCCTAAGGGAGCAGCCTTTAGTTCTGCTTCAGAAACAGCTCTACCCTCTTAGGGCAGGAGAAAAAAGGAGCCCTCTCCTGCTATGCTGGTTTTGTCTACCCAAGCATGGGATTCAGAACTAATAAGCTTCCTTGACTGAATACACCTCAAGCAAGTCCTCCAAATTGGCCTCTATAGAAATCAAGGTGATATTTTTACCTTTATCACTCCATCATTTCCTTTTGTCCTCAATTTGTTTGTAACCTAGGTGGGCAAGCATATGTTCTTTCTTGGAAGCCATATTAACATTTAATTTACTTTATTGAAGATCATTTAAGATGATCACTTAGACAAGAGAAACTGTCAAACATAGTAAATCTCTCAGTTGAAAATGAGATAAATAAGGGAGCTGTTTTTAGAATAGTATCGACAAGTTTGCTTCCATTAAATCCAGGAAATTAAAATTGCAATAAGTTCTGTTGTTAGTATAAGATATCAGCCTATATTAATGTTATCATTTTAAATATTCCCACTTTTCAATAATTTAATATATTTTCCACAACTGCCATGTGTCAGAAAAAAATACTATTAAAAAAATACATTGGCAGGTTGCTCTGGTTCACACCTGTAATCCCAGAACTTTGGGAAGCTGAGGCAGGCGGATCACCTGAGGTCAGGAGTTTGAGACCATCCTGGCTAACATGATGAAACCCCGTCTCTATTAAAAATAAAAAATTTTTTAAAAAATTAGCCGAGTGTGGTGGTGGGTGCTTGTAATCCCAGCTACTTGAGAGGCCAAGGCAGAAGAATTGCTTGAACTGGGGAGGTGGAGGTTGCAGTGAGCCAAGATCATGCAATTGCTCTCCAGCCTTAGATAGAAAGAGCAAAACTCCGTCTCAAAATATATATATATACATATATTAAAACCTGTATATGGGTACATGTCATTCTTTTCACCTCAGGATTCATTGTGGCTAGGCAGGATGGTCTATATTTAAAATGTTGGTAGTTTGTTCATCATAGATATTTCTGCGCTGATATTTATTTTTTAATATTACATTAAGTGTGATTTCTCTTGATTACTGTGTTTTTGTGTCCCCTTAAATTTTGTGCCTGCAGTGAGTGCCTTACAAGGGCACGAAATCTAAGGCAGGAGGCAGAGTGAGGGACAACTCTGTAAATCGGCGTTTCCTTTGCCTCACCCTCATCCTAGCCTCCCACATCACTGTGTTCTAAGAGTGTGAGTTGAATTTAGTGGGTCATGTCAGGAAAAGGTGAGAGTCGGAAAGGCAGGCAAGAAACAGATCACAAAGGAACTCTCTGCACAAGTTGGAACCAAGATTTTATCCTGAGGTGGAATCTCTCTATAAAGTAATCTCTGGTCATAGTAAAATCTTTTTTTTTAATTTATTTTATTACATTTTAGGTTTTGGGGTACATGTGAAGAACATGCAAGATTGTTGCATAGGTACACACGTGGCAGTGTGATTTGCTGCCTTCCTTCCCATCACCTACATCTGGCATCTCTCCCCTGGGCAAAGGATGTGAACAGATACTTTACAAAAGAAGACATACATGAGGACAACAAACATACGAAAAAATGCTCATCATCACTGGTCATCAGAGAAATGCAAATCAAAACTACATTGAGATTCCATCTCATGCCAGTTAGAATGACGATCATTAAAAAATCTAGAGACAACAGATGCTGGAGAGGATGTGGAGAAATAGGAACACTTTTACACTGTTGGTGGGAGTGTAAATTAGTTCAACCATTGTGGAAGACAGTGTGGCGATTCCTCAAAGACTTAGAAATAGAAATTCCATTTGACCCAGCAATCCCATTACTGGGTATATATCCAAAGGATTATATATCATTCTACAATAAAGACACGTGCACACGAATGTTCATTGCAGCACTGTTTACAATAGCAAAGACCTGGAACCAACCCAAATGCCCATCGATGATAGTAAAATCTTTTAAAAGTTAATGTCTCAGTTTTCCCAGTGCCCAGGGAAAAGGCTGGTCAAAAACTTCTCCAATTTATTTTCAACTTAAAACCCCATAGATAGCCAAAAAATCTACTAGCAATGTCTTTTGAATGATGCTTTCCTATGATGCACTCTATGATTTTTAAGAGTCGTCTTACATCTGCACAATTCATATAACTTTGAACACATCTACCATTACAGAAAAGTAGGGAAAGACATTAAAAATCCAAAGAAGATCTCAAGTACAATGGAAGTTAAATATTGTTGAGAGAAGAAAAGGCAAAGCAACTCTTGGATTATTTTCACAAAAGAATTTCCCTCGAAAATTAGAAAAACGATCATGTTTACATGAGTCAAAATTTGCCTTATGTAATACCGTCCTCATCTCCTTGTTTTATTAGACTATCAAAAATATCTAGTAAGCAATTATCAGGAAATATGGTTATAGAACTAAGCTTGTTTTATCTTCATTATAATGAGGTTAAATTCCTACCCTATAAGTACTTTAATGACAGTAATAGGAGTATTTCTAGTATTTTCATTCATGTTCATACTTTTAAACATACATGAAACAGAATTTAAGCTTTTGTTGATATCTTTGGGAAATTTCAAAATCAAATGCTCACGAGAGTTAACAAGTAGCATAAATATTTGCCAATGAAGAGAGACAATAGGGAGTGGTGGTGACTATGGCAAAATGGAGAATGTACATTTCTTTTTTAGAAGGAGCTGCTCAAATTCTTCTACAGAAAATCTAAACATTTTTTGAGACAGGGTCTTACTCTGTCACCCAGGCTGGAGTGCATTTGCATAATCTCTGCTCACTGCAGCCTTAAATTTGGAGGCTCAAGCAATCCTCCCACCTCATCCTCTTGAGTGGCTGGGACTACAGTCACAGGCCACTATGCCCAGCTAAGTTTTTTTTGTTTTTTTTTGTTGTTTGTTTGTTTTTTGTAGAGACAGGGTTTTGCCATGTTGTCCAGGCTGGTCTTAAACTCTTGGGATCAAGTGATCTTCCTGTCTCAACCTCCCAAAGTGCTGAGATCATAGGCATGAGCCACTGAGCCCAGCCCAAGCTCAACATTTTTGCAATAAAATCCAGTTTTCCTATTTTTTAATGTTGACAACTAATTTATTTTTCAATGCTGCACAAGCCAAACAAACAAAACAAAAAACAAACCACATCTTTTAGAGTATTTTCAACTGCTCGCCTAGGGTTATGATTCTGAAATTGCATCTTTATGCTAAGCTGAATGAAAACGCTCCTTTCAAAAAGGATGCAAAGGTACAATGAACCAATGGACTCTAACGGGGCTACTTTTCCCACCTCACTTCTACTTCATATATGCTCCTCAGTGTCTGTTCTAACTGAAAATTCAAGTAAGGGAGATTGTTAAACAGTGGCTTTATTTTTACCAAAATTTTAATTCAGTATACTGTGCAGTGTAGCCAAAGGCTAGCTTCAGAATTCTCATGTGAAGGAAACTTCATGACCTTACTAACAGCTGTTTTCTTCCCCAACTTGAGAGATCTTTCTACCTACTCCTGGGTATTCATCTCTACTCTGGATTTTCTCCATGATCACCGCCCCCCTGCTTTTTTTTTTTTTTTGAGACGGAGTCTCATTCTGTCACCCAGGCTGGAGTGCAGTGGCTCAATCTTGGCTCCCTGTAACCTCTGCCTCCCGGGTTCAAGCGGTTCTCCTGCCTCAGCCTCCCAAGTAGCTGGGATTACAGGCACGAGCCACCACAACTATTTTTTGTATTTTCAGTAGAGACGGGGTTTCACCATGTTGGTCAGGCTGGTCTCGAACTCCTGACCTCGTGATCTGCCCACCTCAGCCTCCCAAAGTGCTGGGACTACAGTGTGAGCCACTGTGCCCAGCCGATCATCCCCCTGTTTACCCAAATCAAGGCCACCTTTTCCTCTGTTCTAGCCTTCTCTACCTCCATCCAGTGGCCAGAGAGATCTTTTCTCAACAGTCATAGTTCTTGATTGCATACAAGATAGTCACTTACGCAGAAAAATCAATTAGAAGGATGTTGAGTACTTGCCAGATGGGCACAATGGCTGGGGAGCCAGGGTGGAGAAATGAAGCCTCAAAGGGACACAAGCCACAGGACCCATCACCAAGTCATAGCCCAGGAAGAGCCATTTAATTAGGACTGTGCTGTGGGAAGAAATTTTCTCCTCTGCTATGCTCCCTTACCCTCCTCCAACTTCAAAGCTCTGGGAAGGGGCATAGGACTGACCAAGACCTGATTTTGCACCACACTTCTCTCACTCTAAGTGCCTGAGAGAGAAGAACTCTGCTAGAAGAAGGAGATAGCTGGTGAACACTGATTCCCAAGATTCTCACAGCGGATAATTCCCCCAAACACAGGAAGAAGGTAAACTGCTAGGTAGCCAAAATATGACAAATGCCTTCTTCAATCATTATTCTTCAGTGACTTTCTACATCTAAGAATAAAATCCAAACTCCTAACCAAAGCCCTGCAAGGACTGGCCTCTTCCTAGCTGCAACTTCTCGCCTTATCCTTGACGTGTATTTCCCAACTATAGTGGCCTCAAGGTTCTTTAGTAAGATGACTGTTTTTTCCTGCCTCAGCTCCTTTATGCACTCCATTTCCTCTTCTAAAATTATCTTATCCCTTTTGCCCACCATTCCCATGCCTGGATCTATATTACCAAGGACTCAGCCTTTAACAGCAACACTTATGGAGGTCCTTCCAAACCAGGGTAATATTAAAAGCTTAGGATTGCCACAATGCTCCCTTGCAGATTCATGGGTTTTCTTCACGTCTTTTACAGTAGTCTGGAAATATCTTCAGGTTTGTTTACTTGCATGCTGCCTGTATTCCTAGCAGCCTACAAACTCGGTGAGATAAAACTGGACCTTTCCAGGCTTCTGTTCTTTTTTCTCTAGAGTGTATTACTAGATATAGAAAAGATGCTTAGTAATTATCTGTGACCACATAATGGAGTGCAGTTTTTCAGAAGTCTTGCTAAAAAAATAAAAAATAAAAATAAATAAAAATAAAAATAAAAAAGTAGGGCATTTATGTAGACCAGAATTTCAAACTGTGTCCTACAGAATTTCTCCGTGGATTGCTCAGAAAGGGAAAAAGAAGGGGACAGCTTCCCAGACCCCACTTCCACTTTACACAGGGTATTTCTACGCATACATCCTTTATAATTTAAGATTCCCAGGAAGATTTCTCTTAAAAAATTTGCATCTATGTGAAGTGTGACAAAAAAGATTTAACTAGAACAAAATTATTCAAAGAAATTAATACTTTGATGTCTGATATATATTCTAGGTGGCGATGAATAGCACTTATGGATCATAATTATTAAGATTGATATCTTTCATGAACGTTTTCTAAAACAGCATTATTACTGGAAAATCTCTATGAATGTTGACCTATATTTGAATCTGTTTATCATGTTTCTTCATATGTTTGCCTTTAACCCCTTATGATTTATATGACTGCCTGATGAAGTTTTGTGACCACTTAAAAAAAATTAAAATTCAAACCTATCTCAGGGCTTTCCAGTTAGAAGACAAGTTTCATGGGAACACAGACCATGTTTATTTGATTCACTTCACTATTGAATCTCTTCGGAACAGTGAGTGCCACATTGAATGTGACTTATAAATATTTGCTAAAGGGGAGCTTGAAATCGTTGAAGGGGGTGCTTATAGATGAAGGTGACAGTGGAGGCCTGGCACAAAGTCTCAGAGATCAAGTAATCAAGTAATCTCTGAGTAAATATACTAAGAATAATTGTAGCCAAGCTTTATGCTGTTGGAGAAAGAGTGTACACACATGAAAAGAGAGAAAATTTAATTAAACTTTATAAATATATCTACATGCCCAAGCCCTGTTCTCTAAGAGAGCGAGTATCTTGATAACTCAAAACCAATCAGCACATTTAGTGTCCAGGTCTTGGTTTCTAAATACCAACCTCTACCAAAAGAAACCAAAGCTTCCTCAAATAAGCAGCCAAGTTTTACACTGCTGGAGAAAGCACGCACACACATGAAAAGGGATAAAGCTTAAACTTTACAAATATATACACATGCCCAAGCTCTGTTCATTGAGAGAACCAGTATATTGATAACTCAAAACCAATCAGCACATTTAGTGTGTAGGTCTTGGTTTCTAAATACTATCCTCTACCAGAAGAAACCAAAGCTTCTTAGAATAAAGGCTGATCCCAGGGCTGGGGCAGAACTAGGTAAGTACAGAGTGTTTTGCACCAGAAAGTAAGAACATTCTCAAAGAACCGTAGCTATGACAAATGAAACTGATGTCAACTTAAAAGGGCGTCCAGGATGTCAAATAAATTTAAACATCAACATGGATAATAACAAATTATATCAATTGAACAAAACATGAACTCATGAGATTCCTCCAATAATAATTAATGAGAAAGTACAAATTCTTCTTCCTACAGTTGAATGTCAACTGATGAAAACAGACAGAATGATGGAATTAGACAATCATCATTTAGTAACCATCACAGTAATAGTTTATCCAAGGGATATCAATGGATATAGAACTAATTCATAAAAATATGATGAAGAATTGGATTTTTTTAAAATTTAGAGACAGGTTACCATGCTATCATCCAGGCTAGAGTGCTGTGGTGTGATCACAGCTCACTGCAACCTCAAACTCCTGGGCTCAAATGATCCACCTGCCTCAGCCTCCTGAGTACCTTAGACTACAGGCACACACTACTACACCCAGCTAATCCTTTTATTTTTTTGTAGAGACAGGCTCTTGCTATATTGCCCAGGCTGGTCTTTAACTCCTTACCTTAAGTAATTATCCCGCCATAGCCTCCCATA
Source organism: Cebus imitator (assembly GCF_001604975.1). Classification (NCBI taxonomy): domain Eukaryota; kingdom Metazoa; phylum Chordata; class Mammalia; order Primates; family Cebidae; genus Cebus; species Cebus imitator. The sequence goes on from NW_016107414.1 coordinate 3,756,236, forward strand.
GTGCTGGGATTACAGTTGTGAGCCATTGCACCTGGCTCAGGAATTAGATATTTATGTATTCTCAAATTACCTTCCCACTATATACATATTAATTACAAAAGGAAAAGAGCATCTTCCATTGGAAAAACTGGGCAGTGATCAAAGTGAATTTCAACATGAATGGGAAAAATCAGGATCAAGTGGCACCTGATAGGCGTGTGGGAGATATAAGTGGGCATCACAACTGGGACATTCTTGTCCAAAATGAATAACCTGATCCGATTATGAGGAAATAGCGCACAAACTTAAATTGGGAAACCTCTTAAAACATAGATCATCTGTAAATGTCCTACCTTTTCTATTAGAAAGTCAAGGAAAGACTGAGGAACTGTTCCAGCCGGAAGGGGACCAAAGACACATGACAATTCAATGCAATGTGTGATCCTGGATTGAATTTTTTGTCATAAATGACATTATTGGAACAACTGAAGAAATTTGAATGGAGCATATGAATTAGATGATAGTAATGCATCAGTGTTAATGACCTGAGTTAGATGGCTGGATTGCAGTTATGTAGAATAATATCCTCATTTGTGGAAACACATACTAAAATATTGGCTGGTGACAGGATAGCATGTGAGCAACTTGCTCTCAAATGATTTAGGGGGAAAAGTTTATTGTACTAAGTTTTTTCTAAGTTTAAAATTATTTTTAAATAAAAAGAAAATATAGCAGGGCTGCTCTACATTCTCTGAACATAGTAGCCAGTATATTGGCCACAAAATCAAGATAAAGTAAAATAATATAAGATTGTTTTCATACAAGGACATAAGAATAGTAGTTGGACATAATTAACAAACTATTGTTCCTTATACCCCAAAAGTCTATCTCCCATATAGAAAATATGTATAGACCATCTCCTCTGTGCTACTCTCTGTTTCAAAGATGGGAGATAATAGAGTGAACAGTAAATGAGCCCAGTTCCTGCTTGCATGAAGTTTGTCTTTTTGCTAGGAAGTTAAACATTGAACACATTTCTGTCAGGGAGTGGGGAGAGTCACAAGTGTGTGCATGCACGCACGCACAAGCACCCACCTTTTCCTGAGTACTCTGATAGTCTATTGAAGAACTCATACATAATTTGAAATGAAAAAGAAAAAAAAGAAGCGCTTTGCCTTTTTCTCTCTGTAACCACCCCCATTTTCTTATTATGTCACCAACCTTTATGTCCTGTTAATAGCATTTAAATAATTCAACCATAGAATTTTTAAAAAAGGAAAAATTGGGCCAAGTACAGTGGCTCACACCTGTAATCTCAACACTTTGTCAGGCTGAGGTGGGAGGACTCCTTGAGCCCAGAAGTTCAAGGCTGTAGGGAGCTATGATTGCACCACTGTACTCCAGACTGAGAAATAGAGTAAGACCTCATCCCAAAAAGTAAATAAAGAGAAAAAAAATGGCGAATTCTTAATTTTGTAAAATTAAGAATAAATAAATAAATCTTTGATCATTTTAGTTGAGTTTGGAGAAATTCATTTTGTAGGGAAGTCATCACCCCAAAAATATTGACTCTGATATGACTTTCCAGGATGCTTAGGGGTAAAAAAGAATTTGATCAAGGAAAACATATTTAATTAGTTTTCTTTTCAGGTAAGGAGAGAATATAAAGCAAAGGGAATTGAGACCTAATGCCTTCTTACTATTTTCATGGGAAATAAGGCACTATGGGAAAGTTAACATTACAGACTAGAAATTCCTTCGAGAAATGCGATGACAGGTTCATAAGAATGACAATTAACAAACGGAGCTGCATAATCTTGTGGTCTGTTCTGAGCTCCATGTGCAGGATAATGCAACTTCTGATACTGATTGCACATTTTGTGATGTATATCTATTCAATGTTGTTCCAGCATTTCTGTTTCATTTTGTTTTAAAGCAGAATAAGATTATATAATGTCTTTTTTCTTGGCATTTAAGAAGGAAATCTCAAGAATATGGGCACTAGGCTTCTTTTTGTTAGGTTTTAATTGACCTGGTCTTCATTGTTTTTCTGATTATACAAATAATGCATTTTCATTGCAGAAAATTTGGAAAATATAGAAAACCATTTTAGAGAAAGAAAATATTCATCCATGAGACAGAACGAGGACCTCCTTTTTAGGAGCCTGCAGACCTCCAGCCATAGAAATAAAGAAGAAGCCTAAGTTTCTTCAAGGAAAATTCCAGACAACTAGCTAGTCCCAGATGTGAATAAGTAACTTGTGAATAAGGTCATAGAGTTCTAAAACAGTAGTTAAGGAAGACAGTTCTGAACATGTTATCTTCCCCTATAGAAGCCGGAGATAACATCTTAACATTTGTCCCTGAGTTGTTTTTCAGAAGCTTGAGGCCCCACTGAGGACCTCCATGAAATGGATCCACCAGCATCTATACCTCAGATAAGAGAGAGGTAAATACTGAACCTTAACCACCGTCTTTGTTCTAAGTCACAACCCTTAGCCAGTTAGCAGTTTTCTACTGACCCTGGATTTTTAAACAAAGCTTCTCTTCCATAACCAATTGCAAATCAGAAATTCTCCCTACCTACCACCCGTAAGCCCTTGCTTCAAAATATCCATCCCTTTTAAGTCTAAACCAACATGCACCCTCTGTGTATTGATTTCTAACTTTGCCTGTAGCTTCTGCTTTTCTGAAATTTACCCCTGCACTTACACTCGCCAGCAAGCCATCGGGGAGGTCCAGATTTGAGCACTTCGTGGCCCAGTCCTCTTTTCTTGGCACCTGCAATAAAGGCCTTCCTTTCTATCACTGCAAACCTCGGTGTGATGGTTAAGTATCAAGCTGATTGGTTTGAAGGATGCAAAGTATTGTTTCTGGGTGTGTCTGTGAGGGTGTTTCCAGATGAGATGAACATTTCAATCTGTGGACTAAGGGAGGAAGACCCACCTCAATGTGAGTGGATACCATCCAATCTGCTGCCAGTGCAGCTAGAAAAAGCAGGCAGAAGGAGGTGGGATAAACTGGCTGTCTGAGTCTTCTGGCTTTCATCTTTCTCCCGTGCTGGATGCTTCCTGCCCTTGGACATTAGACTTCAGATTCTCTGACCTTTGGAATTGTGGACTTACACCCATGGTTTGCCAGGGGCTCTTGGGCCTTCAGCCACAGACTGAAGGCTACACTGTCAGCTTCCCCACTTCTGAGGCTTTTGGGCTCCAATTCAGCTGCTACTGGTTTTCTTGCTTCTCAGCTTACAGATGGCCTATCATGGGACTTCACCTTGTGATGGTGTGAGTCCATTTTCCTTAATAAGCTCCCTTTCATAGATACATATATCCTATTACTTCGGTTATTAGTTCTCTGGGGAATCCTGACTAATACACTCCGTGTGGGCATCTGGTCTTATTGCGCCAGGTGAGCGGATACCAGCTCAGTTCTACAACATCCGTCCTATCCCTGGACCATTGTTAGTATTTCTGTGTATTCTTACCAACCATATACAAATACATGTACTACACACACATACATATGGACATATCTGTGTACATGTATATGTGTCTGATATGAAACTAAATTCATAAAATTATCACACTCTTGTATGCACTGTTTGATGTGCTTTTTAGATTACAAAAGAGTTCACTGAGTAAATGTACCATAATTATTTCATCTTAGCTTTTATTTTTTGGACATTCAAACTGTTTTAAAGCTTTCTTCTTGCAAATAATGCTGTTATAAATACCTAAGCATATAATAATTTAGAACATTATATTTTACTGTTTATATGATACATTTATTGAAATGGAATTGCTGAGCCAGAGTGGATTTATTTTTCTCTGAAAATGATTTCTCCATTTTATTCCTTGTTTCCATATGATATAATGACAAAAAAAAAAAGTGGAATGTTAAGTATTTTGAAAATTTTGGCTAATATCAAAGTGTCAAATTATTTCCTGTTTCTTACTGACCTAATATTAAGTCATAGAAAGCCCATACGTACCAAAATTACTATGGAGATTTATAAAAATGTGTACTTAGAGAAAAAGAGAGAGTGAGAAAGAGAAAAAAAAATAATTCTATGGTCTCTGTGCTGAATCCTCTATGAAAAAAAGGATTATAAAGATTTTAGGAAATGGAGTGAGAAAAGATGGAAACCACCAGTTAAATGCTGACCATGATGTGACTTATTTTTTTGAGACAAGAGTCTCACTCTGATATGACATATTTTTAAATGTACTTATATGGAAGGACATTTTAAGATGAATTGGCATGAATTGATACACTTAGATAGAAAACAATTTAATTTTGTCAACCAGATCTATTTTCAAAATGAAAAAAATAAAAACACAAAAATAGCATACACCAAATGTATTTGAGTTCTTAAGGAGTCTCCTTTCCAGACTTAAAAAAAAAAAAAAAAAAAAGGCTTGGGTCTTATTTCACGGCATTCTGAATCATAATAATCACACTAGCGAACTTGCTTTGTCTTTATGCAGTTTCTAAATTTACTGTCTTCAGTTTCTCCACCTTAAATCTAATAATAATACAGTTTTAAAAAAAAACATTTAGTATGCATGTTAGCATTTATCTTTTGGGATGTGGGTTCAGTCACAATGATTATCTTTTCTCCATGCCATCCTTTTTACAACCAATTCACACATCTTTGGGGTAGGTCCTCAGCCACCTTATTTGCTATATTGAGTTCTGTTCCTTAAGTCTTAGGGGACTAAACCTCAGTGTGCAATTGGGCTAATCTAGATCTATCTATCACTTCTCCAAGAATTTGGAGGCAGGGCCAAGAGATTTAATTCTCCGACTAGAACCAAGAAGATATCACATTCAGGAGACTTGAGAAAGCCCTCCCTGCCCCGTGCTGCAGATGTGGAAGCAGCTGGAAAGCAGAGCCTCAGTCAGAGAATGGAGGGAGGCTGAGCTGAGCAGGGAATGGAGCCAGCGCCACACAGCCTGAATCCAGCACATGCCTGCTTTATCCCTGCCTGTGGCCACCAGCAGAAAACCCTCAATCTTACAAAGAGATTTCTCCCTTTTGTTTAGTTGTTTCAAAGTTCTTAGCTATAAAATAATGATAAAATATTCTCCTGATTCTACTGCTGAGATAGCCAAGTTTGAAAGGGGCATATCTCTTGCCACACCTCTAGTAAGTGATAGGACCAGCTTTTTTTTTTAATTTTATTTTTTTGAGCCAGAGTCTTGCTCTTTGCCCAGGCTGGAGTGCAGTGGTACGATCTCGGCTCACTGAACCTCTGCCTGCTGGGTTCAAGCGATTCTCCTGCCTCAGCCTCACAAGTAGCTGGGATTACAGGCACGTGCCACCACCCCTGGCTAATTTTTTTGTATTTTTAGTAGAGATGGGGTTTCACCATACTGGTCTCAAACTCCTGACCTTAAATGTTCTGCCCACCTCGACATCCCAAAGTGCTGGGATTACAGGGGTGAGCCACCGAGCCTGGTGAAGAACCAGAATTTAACTAATGAGTTCAATCTGGTACTTGTGTCTCATATTGTTAGCATATGTACATCCTGTCACCTCCTACTATATGGCCCCTCTGATGGTTAATGTTGTGTATCAGCTTGATTGGATTAAAGGATGCAAGGTATTGTTCCTGGGTATGTCTGTGAGGGTGTTCCCAAAGGAGATTAACATTTGAGTTGGTGAACCGTGAGGGGCAAACCTACTCTCAATCTGGTTGGGTGCCATCTAGTCAGCTGCCAAAGCAGCTAGGATAAAAACAGGCAGAAGAACATGGATGGCCTAGACTGGCTGAGTCTTCTGGCCTCCATCTTTCTCCCATGCTGGATGCTTCCTGCCCTCAAACATAAGACTCCAAGATCTTCAATTTTGGGACTCTTGGACTTTGACCAGTGATTTGCCAGTGGCTCTCAAACCTGCAGCCACAAACTGAATGCTGCACTATCGGCTTTTCTGCTTTTGAGGTCTTGGGATTTTGCCTGGCTTCTTGGCTCCGCAGCTTGCAGACAGCCTGTTGTGGAACTTCACATGTCAACTTATGAGTCAATTCTCCTAATAAACTCCCTTTCCTGTATACATATATTCTTCTAGTCTGTCCTTCTAGAGAACCCTAATACAGGCCTCCATGGTTAGTGACAAATTTTTAAATGTATTTTCATAGATGTGTGTGTGTGTGTGTGTGTGTGTGTGTGTGTGAGAGAGAGAGAGAGAGAGAGAGAGAGAGAGAGAGAGAGAGAGAGAGAAATATTACTCTATGATTCCACTGTAGGATTTTCCACCATCGTGAAGGCAAAGCATCAGAAACAAACAGGCCAGGAGGTGAAGCCTGGCATGGGAAGGTAATGAAAGTCTGAGCAAACACTGAGGAATTGGCCCCTCCCTGTATAAACATCAAACCCTGGAGGCCTTCTCCTCTCCCGCGGTGACTCTGTCATGCATGAGGCACGCGATAGAGGTGAACTTCATGACATTTAACATGGCCACAGCCTAGACACCAGCAAGTCAGATGATACATTGGTGGGTTTGACCTCATGCGTGCACACTGGCTGTGGTGGGACGAGTGCATTCTGGTGGAACACACCTGTGCTCCTTCTCGTTCATCCTCAGGGAGAGCTCTAAGACACAAGGGCATGGCAGATGATGCAAAATCAGCGAGGCAGACAAGAGCCATGGAGAAAGTAGGCTGCTTCTCATTAATCATGGAACATATGATTCCTCTTCAGTTGTATCTTTCAATTACTTACACTTGCTAAAGATATGGATACCAACAAAAATTATACTTCTAATTTTATGGCAAGGAAAACAGTGCAGGGGCAAAGAATGATAACAGCAACTGGGCTTTGGCTTCAGAATTGGGAGTGATTTGAGGAATTAGTGGGGACGGAGGTGAGCAGAAAAGCATAGACTCCATTTACATAGAAAAAGTCCTAATGAGATACCAGCAGTTTCTGCCATAGGGAAATGTGGCGTCAGCATTATCTGATTTTCCAATTTTTTTTTTGTCTTTTCTGATTGCATTATTGAGACTAAATTCACATAGCATAAAAATCACCTGTGTAAAGTATACAAATCCATGGGTTTTAGTGTATTTATAGAATTGTGAACCTATCACCATAACATACATTGAGAACACATTCACTATAACACACACACAATCTCATTTCCATTAGCAAGCACATTCATTCCCTTTCACATGAGAAAACCTCTCATCGATTTTCTGTCTCTATTCTGGACATTGCACATAAACAGAGTTTTCTGCGAGTGACTGCTTTCCCTTAGCATCATGTTTTTGAGACTGACCCATGTTGCAGCAGCCCTCAGCGTTTTAAGAGCAGCTAGCAATACAGATTTTTACATGAACTCTCTGCATAAACGATGGCCACTAATTTTAAAAACCAGTACAGTCAAAATAAAAGATATGTGAGGGATGATCTGTTTTCAGGCCACTATTTCATGGTTTTGTTTGTTTGTTTTTTGCAAGTATAGACATTACAGACTCACATTAAATAGCGATTGATGTCACGGGCTATCTACCTCTTTTTCCAATGAGTGGGAAACCTAGGACAGGTGTGGGAGGGGACTGTCCGGGGCACAGGTAACAGGGGCACACACTGCTTACAGATGATATTTAAAGGATAATGAAATGGCCACAATTTGATCTGCTTCTTCTTATCACCATGCCAAGAATTATGAACCATATCAGTGGTAAGAACAATCCTTCCTCAGAAACATATTTTGTTCATCTTATTTCTAATCAGTTGCAGTAATTACCACCGAGTTTTAGTTAATAATGCATAAAAGTTTCAGACGATCACATTGCTGTTACTTTTTCTTTAATAAACATTGTTTTGTAAATCAAAGTTCATTTGAAAAATCTCTGTTTATAAGTTGGCCCTGCACACATGTAGACTCAATCACATGCATTTATTCCAAGAGTAAAGTCTCAAATATTTGGAAGCCTTCAAGCTTGCTTCAGGCACAGCTTGTCTCCCCAACCACAGTGGAACTACACAGTTCTGCATTTAAAGAGTAGGTGTAAAATAAACACTGATCCTCCAGAGATTGTAACAAAGAAGAGGCAAAACATGAAATACTTTAAATCTGCCTTTTTATGTGACCACTTGGAGCTTTTGTTTTTAAAATTTTTATAACTTGTTTAACAAAAGCTCTAATTGTATTTGATACTGGGAAAGACAAATATGTAGGCACAGGTTTTCCACTTTTAAAAATGCATTAATGTAATTAAAACTATTACTATGTTACTATGTATATAAAGTTATATATTTACTTACTGTTTTGCTGGTATTTTAATATAATAAGAAACATAAAAGAAAAACGTCCTGGTCTGAATTTACTTAGGCTATTGTTTTATTTGTTTCATTTTCCAATAATTACTGAAGAGGTTTTTGTCATACACAAGGAGGGAGTGATGAAAAATTAGAGTATCAAATTTCCTAGTCTGTATAAACTTATACATAGTATCTAGTTAAAAGTATCTGTAGATGTGTTAGAGGTGTGGTGTACATGAGACAACAGTACTCAAAGGTTTTATGTCTGAGAAAAGAAATGAATAGGATTTCCATTTAATGACATGAGTAAGATGCTGCAATTGGAGCAGGTTAGTGGAAGGATCAGAGGTTGGCTTTGAACCTGCTCAGCCTGAGATGTCATTAAGCATGTGAGTGCAAATAATAAAAAATGAGAGTTGGCTGGGTGCAATGGCTCACGCCTGTAACCCCAGCACTTTGGGAGGCCGAGGTAGGCAGATCATGAGGTCAGCAGTTTGAAACCAGCCTGGCCAATATGGTGAAACCCTGTCTCTACTAAAAATACAGAAATTAGCCGGGTGTGGTGGTACATGCCTGTAATCCCAGCTACTCAGGAGGCTGAGGCAGGAGAATCGCTTGAACCAGGGAGATGGAAGTTGCAGTGAGCCAAGATGGTGCCACTGCACTCCAGCCTGGGTGACAGAGTAAGACTGTATCAAAAAATAAAGAAAAAAAAGAATTGACTTCTAGGGACAATCAAGGCTGGAGATACACATTTGAGAGGCATCAGCACACACAGCGTATTTAACACACCCAGCCATTCAGAGTGTGAGTGTTGACAGGGGAGGCTTCTTGGGGCTTTCCTATTGTGAGATATTGACAACTGAGTCAGGGCAATCAATAAAATGTACAAACTCAAAATCAGTGATGTCCTAGAAGCCAGGGGAAGAAATGACTCCAGAATAGAATGAACAACTGGTCAGAATGTTGCAGGTTGGGTAAGATGGAGATGAAAATTAACTAAGAGTTTTAGCAACTTGAAAGCCATGATGATCTTGACCAGAGCAGCTTTGTGGTGTAGCAGTGATAACTTGGAATGGAGTCAGGACAAAATAGGACAGAAAAATTTGATGGTGGCAAGTATAAACTATGTGTTCAAAGAGATTTTTTGGTTGAGCAAAGAAATTAAGTATCAGCTGGTCAAAGATATAGGGAGATAATACGAAATGATTTTATAAAGTATAAAGTAATGTGTCAATGAGAAATACATTTGTTCATTCATATGATTAGTAATTTTTAAAACTGCTTGTATATTAGACAGTTTTTCTAGTTATCTCATACTTTATAACACACTGCCCCAAAAGTTGATAATTTAGTTTTGGTTTTATAAGATGGATGAAAACCCAGCACATATGTATGCTGAGGAGAACTGTCTAGAGAAGGGAGAATATCATTGATGCAGGAGAAAGTAGGAACGTTCACTGCATAATAAAGAGAAAAAAGAGAATAACAGTAAATGACGGCATAAAATTGTGCAAGTGGTGTGGTGTGTTCTTAGTGTCAGACCAACCTGCCAATCTGCTTTTCAGTCTGGTATCTTGAGCCCTGGGCATGGGCCTCATGCTTTGTGACAGCTTCCATGTCACCGTGCTCCTGTCTTACCGATCCACAGACACCCTGGGAACCAGTGTCCCCACTTTTAGACTGTATTCCATGTAATGTTCAGTGGGCCTGAATCTACTTCAAGACCTAAAGATGCTCTTCCCAGGCCAGCTTTCCTGAGAGTGAACCACAGTTGTAAGGGTTACTCTTTGCGTGAGAGAGGGGAATGGATCTTGAAAAAGAAGGTGTCTGGATCTGAGCTGGGATCTCTATGCATATTCATTCTTCAAGTCCTGCAAAAGTTAGCTGCAGGCGTGCGAATCATTCATCTGCAGTACCTGGATGATAAGTAGAATATACAACCGAAGAGGCTGTCAGTGGTAGATGACTGGTATTAACATGTGGAAGCTCTCTTAGGATTGCTTTTCTATCAGCAAAATTAAAAGCAACATCATCGGCCAAGTTGGGGGAGGGGATTTTGCAGGTTTGTGAGGAAAGAGAAAAGGTCCCAAGAGAATGGGAGAGCTCATGGGCTGAAGAAAAGCTATAGAAAAATCAGCAGCACAGGGCCCACTTGGGGTTAGCAATTCTATATTTAAAGTCAGACCAGGTAGTGGACTGTGTTTAGGCATAATATAGGCAAATGTTGGATTCAACGTACGATGTAGTTCTCTCTGATGGGTAAGATGAAGGGTGAGAAATTTGAGGGCATATGTAAAGGAAAATGACTATATATACATATAATGGACTTTGGGATCTCAGCTGGATAAGAAAGGAAGAGCATATCTGAGTGGTGGTCTCAATGTTGAGTTTGAAGCATTGTTGGGAACCTAGAGGTGATGCTTAAAGAGCGGCACTCAGGAGTCTGAGAATAAAGTGGTGTTTTTCTTTATCAGTGATGACAAGTCTAGATCACAATATGATCAAATAAATAAGATTCTGAATATCACTGAAGAAAAGTTCATTGAAATTTCAGGGTAGTGAATGGTTATTCATATGAATACTAAAATTACCAAGAATCATGAAACGCTGGCAGAACTAACTAGTACAAAAAGCAAAGTGCACAAGTAGAGAAGCCCTCCGATGAGCAAAACGATGACAGATACTGCTAAAATCTCAATGTTTGTGTCCCCCTTGAAATTCATATGTTGAAACGTAATTACCAACGCAATAGGATTAAGAGGTGGGGTCTTTAGAAGGTAATTAAATCCTGAGGTTAGAGCCATGATGAAGAGAATCAGTCTTTTATAAAAGAGGCCTGAGAGAGCTTGTTTGCTCCTTCTGCCTTGTGAGAACACACAGAGGGCATCAACTGTGAGGCAGAGAATGAGCCTTCAACAGACCCCAAATGTGCTGGCACATTGACCTTGCACTTCCTAGCTTCAAACGTGTGAGCAATAAGTTTCTATTGCTTATAAATTAGCAGGTTTAAGATATTTTGTCATAGCACCCTGAACAGGTAAATATGGATGTGCTGTATATCTGTCTCAACATAGTCTGTATACATCCGCATACATAGTTTATACATAAGCTTGTATACCATATTTAGGCTAATTATGGGAGGAGACACATGAAATTGTACTCAACATTATTCTGACAACAGAGTCTGGAAAACTGGAGGTTCCAAGGTGGGAGGAGTCTTCATTTTCAGAAGATAAACTTTTGCATTGTCAGAACACTGTATAACATCTGCATTATTTCTTAGTACAAAATGAAAGAAAACTTGTTAATAGAAAGATATTGATCTTAGCTGGCCTTATTCAATCAGATTTGCTTTTCTTATAGCTCTCAAGAAATACTCAGCCCTTTAAATGGAGCCAAGCCTTGAGAACAAAACTCTCAGAGTAATCAGGACAATTAAGATGTATTTACACGTCTGGGTTGGGGAAAAATGGATTTTTCTTGCTGCTGGCAATGTGAACAACAAAATTCCTATTCTCTGACCAACTTACTTGAGAAAGCCTGAGTTTTGATCAAAGACCAAATGATTGCAATTTAATCACCCAATACCTGCTTACTGATTTAATTAACACAATGCTCCCTTAACAAAATTTAACATTACAAAGCTGCATTGATGAAGTGCAGACCAAACTGTCACAGAGAGCCTGCCAAGAAACTCGGGCTTAGAGATTCTAGTCCAATTTCATGCTGTCTCTCACCTAAGAATAGTTCAAATGAGTGTTCTAAGGTGCTCACCATTTACTAACTGGGAGAACTCCTGTAGCAAGGTTAACGGGTGCAGCCAATCCAGCAGCAGGAGAATCATACTAAAGTAGACGACAGAAACCACATTTTGACTCAACTCGAGTATTTCCTCACCTCTGAGGGCAATCCACCACATATGCTAAACTTGACTTCAAGCAATCCCTTTAGGAATTTACAGAGGTAGTTGTCATTTCTAGATATTAGACCAAGTCTACAAATAGTCAAGACAGTTTTCCTGTCTCATCTTCCAGTACATTTCACTTTGAAGGTTGGAGAGTGGGCCTTCCTTCTTTTTTTTTTTTTTTTTTTTTTTTTTTTTTGAGTTTGGAAAAGGGAAGTCAGAGAAAATGTAAGCAGAAGTTATTCAAATACAGATAGTGACCCAATGGTCACAGCTTCCTTTGTACAGCAGCAAAGCAGGTCACTTTGGGGAGTGAACTAGGCCAAGCATAAAGTAATTCACCCATTTCTCTCTACATCCACTGTCACCAATGTAGCCCAAGGGAGTGAACGTGAACCCTAGAAGCTGTAGAGTTCACCCTTTGTTTAAAGAGACAGCCACTCATGTTTATTGCCATGTTTATAGCCACTATATGCATTGTAGAGTAGCTGGGCTTTGCCCCTGGAATCTTGGGCAAGTTCCCCTAGACAACCAATTCTTCTCCCAGCAACCAGTGTGACATTTTAAAATGTCAATCAAATGTTAATAGTTTCTACAACTCAACCCACATCCAGCTCTTTATTGATTTCCCATTACTCTTAAGGTGTATTTCATGTTCCTAAATATGACCTTCAGACTCAGCAAAGCCTGGCCCTACCTATCTCTCAAAGGTTCATACTAAAGCCTACCCCCTCCTTCACTATACTTCGGCCAAGCCAGCTTTTTATCCCATGCCAAATTCTTCCCCATGCCCAGATTTTGCACATGCTGTTCCTTTGTTTGGAATCTTCTTCCAAACAAAATCACAGTCTCTAACTGGCAAATTCTTACCAATCTTTCAGTTTTAAATTAAAAGTTTCTTCTCAAAAGGTCTTTCTCCAAATCTTTATTGTCATGCAGATTCCACTATTCTTCTCTCTCCCTGAGCTCAGTACCTTGACCTACTAGCAGGTACTACAATTTGACTATGAATTCATTAGATACCCAACCTTCTCACTAAGCACAAGCTCCATTAAGCAAATGACACTTCCGTTTTGTTCATTATCCAACCTAATGATAGTGCCTGACACAAAATGGTGCTAAAAAGTAATAGCTGATGAATATATAATGACAATAATTTATGAAACATTTACTATATGCCAGGCATTGCTCTAATAACAAAACAAACATGAATCTGACATACGTCCTGCTCACTTAAGCTATAAACTGAGAAGGAAGGCATCCCAGTGCTATTTGTTTTAAGCTATCTAGTCCAAAAAAACTGCTGAGAAGCCTGGCATTTCAATTCTGCAAACCAATACATAAAATTAATCCAGGCATATGAGCATGATTTCCAAACTGAACAAATGAGACTTTTCTTTCTTTCCCACATCCCTCTATCCTGGGATGGCCAATACGGGGTGAGAATGCTGATTGTCCTTTTCCCTAGCAATGCCAGACTCAATTAATTGATTACAGCACTCTCTGAACTGGGAATTAACTTCTGATTCCTTTTCGACATACTCCAAGCACGTACTGACGACCCACAGATTGTAGTTAGCAAGAGAGATGAAACTGTCTTGCCATCTCCCTTTTCAGCCTTTAAAACTCATGAAAAACAGCCATGGTATGAACTGACGATCGCCTGAAGCACACTTGGCTTCCTCTTATCTCAGAGGCTCAGGGTGGCAGGACACTTCAGAATGAACAGTTCAGGGCAGCACACTGAAGCCAAGTCACCCAGATCCCAGTCCTGCCCCATTCTTAAGCCTGGTCAAGCACTCTGTAAGTGTATTGTTTCCATAGCCTCTCTTTGTTGACTCTTCTGAGATTTTCTTGAGAATTTTGAGAAAGACAGACAACATGCTTCCATAAAAATCATTTTAAAATATTTTTAATATTTCCATCAGACCCAAGAAGGTCAAATCTTAAAGAGATGACTAATCCTTTAATTTTCAATTCTAGGAGAGCAACCACAATAACAGCTTGTTTATGATTCACATCAACTCATAAGTCTTCATTATTTTGAATCACTTATTCATGAACCTAATTACTCCCTAACACAAATGTATATAACTCAGCTCAGTATGTCTCCTTCATTAAAGGATTTCAAGCCATTAATGGAAAATCCATAGAAATATCAAGGGTGGACTCCAACTTCATGTGTTTCTTTTGTATTAGTACTTAAACTGTAAAGCACATCGAATCGTAAGTTACTTTACTCTGTGTGTGTGTGCACATGTATATGTGCCTTCTTTCTTTAGCAGCAAACTCTAAGCTGTAACTTCTAGAGACGTGAAGTTCTTCATAATATATTCAAATAAATAAAAGGCTAAGTTAATATTTAAAGTATTATTTAAAAGCTCTAATTCCAGAGAAATCAACATTTTCCCAATAAATATAAAATATAATATTAAAATAAAGTGTTGGCTATAAATAAGTCTTTCTCAAACACTAGAAGGTGGCTCCTAAATTTTGAAGATACAATACATCTGGAAAAATGTATGTTATATAATTACAGTCCTAACAACAATATCACATTTACAGTGTTTAGTACGTAATGATTGTCACCATGTTAATATTTTACATATATTAACTCATTGTATCTATAGAACAATTATGTTATTATTCTCATTTTATCCAGGAATAAATTGAGGCACAAGAAGTTAAGTAAATTGCCCAAAGCCACCCAGCTAGCAGAATTCACAGATGCCAGATCCCTGCCCTAAAATACAACTGGAAGATTCTAGCTCCAAAGTTCATGCTTTGAATTCCTGCATTGTTCTGTCTCTAATATTTGATGGGGTTCTTTAGCGACTCATAAGCCTCATTGCTCTCTCTCCTCTAGCCCTTTATTATACCTTCTGTCAACAAAGACCAATGGGGGTTCTTACATGCAAACACTGATTGAGAAATTCCATATAAAAATAAAGTTAAAAATCCTAAATTCATATAAAAATTCTAAATTCTGGGCTATTGTTAGCTACAGATTAAAAAATGTGTCATCTCTTGCTTCCTCTAGGTACCCTTTTACCCACTGTTGAGACTCCATCTAATGTCATATCACATTTGACACTTGACTTGTGGGAACGCACTAGGAACAAAGTCCGCCTTACTTTGCTTATGTGGGTAATAGAAAGTCTACTGGTTTTCTGGGTCAAATTAGCTGAGCTGAAAAGAGATTTTTATCCAAAGGAAATCAAGTAAAAGAAGAACTTCCTGTCCATGACTGTGTTGGGGGAAATTAAGAAGAGGGTATTAAAGCAACTTATGTTTAAAAAAGAAATCACTATTATTTTGCAATTCTAACTTGAACTCATTGTTCACAATTCACTAGACTCATTTCTTGCCAAGAATAAAAATGAAATACATTAAAAAATAAGAAAATGAGGAAAATGTAAGATGAAAAATACAGAAATAAAGGTGCTCAAAAAGGTTAGAGATGGTTGAAAATTAGAAATTAAAATAAATATGAGATAAATCTGAAATATTTAAATCAAGAGATATAAAAGGGTAAAAGCAATGGAGGGAAGTAAAATTAATCCTTCAGATTGAAATTCTCAAATCTATGATTAGGATTTAGAGATTAAGATGGAATAAATTAATTATTTAGAAGAATATTTTACAAGGTCCAGAAGAAATGAGATAAAGTATGAAACCTTTTTAAAATCTTAATCTCTTCAGGAAAGTAAAGAGATATAAAACTGAGAAATATTCTAAGATGAAAGAGTTAACAAGGTAAACTGAGTAAAAAATGAGCACACTAACTCCTAGTATAGGAGTTTTTATACTTGAGAGAACATCAGAATCACCTATTAAAAAAAAAAAAAAAACTGTTGGGCTCATCCCCAGAGTTTGATTTTGTTCATCTGATTTAGATCTTGAGAATTTGTATTTCTATTTTCATCTGTTTGAGCAGTTCTAACAAAATACCATAAACTGAGTAGTTTATGAACAATAGAAATGTGTTTCTCATTGCACGAGAGGCTGGGAAGTCCAAGGTCAAAGCACTGGTAAATATGGTGACTGGTGAGGGTCCACTTCCTTATTCACAGGTGGAAACTTCAACTGTGTCCTCATGTGGTAAAAGGGGCAAGGCAGTACGCAACAGTCTATTTTATAAGAGCACCAATCTCAACCATGAAGGCTTTATGCTCATGACTTAATCATCTCTCAAAAACCCCATCTCCTAATACTATCACCATGCAGGTTATGAGTTCAATGCATAATTTGGGGGGACATAAACATTAAGACCACAGCACTAACAAATTCTCAGGTGATGCTAATGCTGCTGCAGCTGCTGGTCCAGGGAACCCACTGGGAGATCCACTGCCCTAGAGAATTTCTCAAACTTACCTGCGTAAGCATATTAGCAACTCTTTGGCATATCCCAAAGAGTACAGAGACAGAAACAGCTCTAATATCTATTGAAAAGACCATTGGGCAAAAATAATGTGCTACAATCACCCACTGGAATTTCATACACTGGTAAAAATGAATGAATTACAGCTACAGACATAGAGCAATCTTGATGAAAAGAAGCAAGTCACAAATGACCGAATACTAAACAAAACTATTTTTAAAGTAACTAAACAAATGTTATTTAAGGATACATGCATATGTGGTAGAAATACTTCTATATAATATAAAAGAGTGATAAACTCACAAATCGGAGAGAAACAGAATAGAACCAGGAAGGAGTGCTGAAGAAAAACTAGCATTCATGGTATGGTAGTGCTTAGGTTGGCCAGTGAATTCCCCAGCCTGCTTCATTATTATTTTTTGTAAACTTAAAAATGGCATCTTATGCAGGTATACCTGGTTTTATCTTGCTTCACCTTATTGCATGTCACAGATATGGCATTTTTCACTAATTGAAGTATTGTGGCAACCCTGAGTCCAGCAAGCCTATTGGTGCCATTTTTCCAACAATTTGTACTCACTTTGTGTCCCTCTATCACCTTTTGGTAATTCTCACAATATTTCAGACTTTTTCTTTACTATTATCTCTGTTACGATGCTCTGTGGTCAGTGAAAGAAGAAAGTCATCTAGGACTTTCATAGTTACAGAGGGGAAGTCAGTGACTGGCTTCAGAGCTCCAAGGGACAAACTGACTCTTTTATTAGGGGCTAATGCAGCTGGTGACTTTGAGTTGGAGCCAATGCTCATTTACCAATCCAAAAATCCTAGAGTCCTTAAGAATTACGCTAAATCAACTCTGCCAATACTCTGTAAGTAGAAAAACAAAACCTGGATGACAGCAAATCTGTTTAGAGCATGGTTTACTAAATCTTTTAAGCCTACTGATGGGACCTACTGCTTAAGTCAAAATGTTACTGCTCATTGACAATGCACCTGGTCACCCAAGAGCCCACTGATGATGTACAGGAAATTAATGTTTTTACAATCCTGCTAACAAAATACCCATGCGGCAGCCCATGCATTAAGAATTTTGACTTGCAAGTCTTGTAATTTAAGAAACACACTTTGTAAGACCATAAGCTGCCATACATGTGATTTCAGCGATAGGTCTGGGTAAAATAATTGGAAATTTCTGGAAAGGAATCAGTATTCTAGATGACATTAGGGACATTTAGGATTCAGGAAAGGAGGTCGAAGTATCAGCATTTACAAGAGTTTGGACGAAATCGATTCCAGTTCTCAAGGATGGCTTTGAAGGGTTCAAGACTTCAGTGGAGGAAGTAACTGCAGATGTGGTAGAAATAACAAGAGAATGAAAATTAAAAGTGTGGCCTGAAGATGTAACTGAATTGCTGCAATCTCAAGATAAAATTTGAACAGATGAGGACTTGCTTCTTATGGATGAGCAAAGGAGTTTTTTGAGATGGAAACTACTCCTGGAGCAGGTGCTATGAACCTTGTTGAAATGACAATGAAGGGTTTAGAATGTTACATAAACTTAGCGGATGAAACAGAAGCAGGGAGGGTTTCAGAAGACTGACTTCAATTTTGAAAGTTTTATTGTGGGTAAAATGCTATCAAACAGTATTGTACACTACAGAGTAATCTTTTGTGAAAGGAAGAGTCAATCAATATGGAAAACTTCACTGCTGTCTAATTTTAAGAAATTGCCACAGCCACCTCAACCTTCAGTAACCATCACCCTAATCAGTCAGCGGCCATCAACATTGAGGCAAGACCACCAGTAAGAAGACTGCAACTCAGGTCTGGAGCAGTGGCTCATGCCTGTAATCCCAGTACTTTGGGGGGCCGGGGTGGGTAGATCACTTTGAGGTCAGAAGTTCGAGACCAGCCTGGCCAACATGGTGAAACCCCATCTCTACCAAAAATACAAAAATTAGCTTGGCACGGTGGTGTGTACCTGTATTCCCAGTTATCTGGGAAGCTGAAGTGTGAAAATCGTTTGAACCCAGGAGGCAGAGGTTGCAGTGAGCCGAGATTGTGCCACTGCACCCCACCCTGGCCAACAGAGTGAGACCCTGTCTCAAAAAAACAAAACAAAACAAGACAAAAAAAGACTGCAACTGATGAAGGCTCAGAATATTGTTAGCATTTTTAAGACATATACATTGTGTTTTAGATATAAGGCTATTACACGCTGATATAGTTTGGATATTTGTCCCTGCCCAAACCTCATGTTGAATTGTATTCCCCAGTGGATTACAACTGGAAGTGACGCCTGGTAGGAGGTATTTGGATCGTGGGGACTGATCCTTTATAAGTGGCTTTCACCATCCCCTAGGTGATAAATGAGCTCTCACTCTGCATTCACAGAGATCTGAGCTTTTGAACGTGTGTGGCACCTCCCCTCTTTCTTGTTCCTGCTTTCACCCTGTGATGGGCCTACTCTTCCTTTGCCTTCTGCTGTGATTGCAAGCTTCTTGAGGCCTCCTCAGAAACAGATGCCACTGTGCTTTCTGTGCAGCCTGCAGAACCATAGCCCACAAAACGTCTTTTCTTGTAAATTACTCAGTCTCAGGTATTTCTTTTTAGCAGTGCAGCAACAGCCTAATACATACACTTCACAAACTACAGTATGGTGTAAATAAAACTTTCATATACATTGAAAAACCAGTGATCTTGTGTATGTCACTGTATTACAATACTCACTTCATTGCAGTGGTCTGGAACCAAACCCACAGTGTCTCTGAAGTGTGCCTGGTTAGCCATACACCATATAAGGGTGTTTCAGTTAATGGTGGATCTCACAAGATAACGATCGTATCAGACTATGATGGAGCTGAAAAATTTCTATCACCTAGAGATGTTGTAGCCATCATAACGTTGTAGCACAATACATCATTCATGTATTTGTGGTAATGCTCATGTAAATAAAGTTAACTGTGCTGCCAGTCTTAAACAAGACGTAGCACGCACAATTACGTATATAGCCCATACTACTTGGTAATAAATTATAGTTACTGGTTGATGTGTTTACTATATTTTTATGATGGTTTAAGAGTGCATTGCTTCTACTAAAAAAAACATTGGTAAGTGTAAAACAGCCTCAGGCAGGTCCTTCTGGAGGTATTCCAGAATAAAGTATTGCTGATAGGAGATGACAGCTCAGCTCCATGTTGGTTATCTTCCTTGAAGACCTTCCAGTGAGACAACAGGTGAAAGCAGAGAACAGTGATACTGATGATCCTGTGTAGGCCAAGGTTAATGTTCGTGTTTGTGTCATGGTTTTAAATGAACAAGTTTAAAAAGATAAAAACAAAAAATCTTATAAAACCTTATAGAATAAGAACATAAAGGGATTTTTTTTTACCCTACTTGCAAGCTAAAGGAGAAAGTCTTTGTGTACAACTATACTAAGTGTTTGTTCTTGCAGCTGTATTACAAACGAGTAAAACAAGAGGTTTTAAAAATTAAGTTTATCAAGTAAAAAGTTAAAGTAAGCTAAAGTTAATTTATTACTGACTATTTGGCTGGGCACAATGGTTCATGCCTGTAACCCCAGCACACCGGGGGGCCGAGATAGGTGGATGACCTGAAGTCAGGAGTTTGAGAACAGCCTGGCCAACATGGCGAAACACTGCCTCTACTAAAAATACAAAAATTAGCTGGGCATGGTGGAGTGTACCTGTAGTCACAGCTACTCAGGAGGCTGAGGCAAGAGAATTGCTTGAACCCAGGAGGCAGAGGTTGCAATAAGCCGAAATCATGCCACTGCACTC
>NW_016107414.1:3776640-3801700 GCF_001604975.1 Cebus imitator
AAAATAAATTACCTAAGAACACATTTCTCATAATATAGCTCTCATTCATGACCGTATGTATGTATGCGTACATGTATACCACTGACTCTGCAACAACACAAGTTTGAACTGCATGTGTCCACTCATATGTAAATTTTTTCCAATCAATGTAAATTGAAAATTCAGTATTTGCGCAATGTAAAATCCATGTATATAGAGAGCCAACTTTTGACAGAAGCAGCGTACAGGGCTTGAGCATGCACAGATTTTTCTATGAAGGTGTCCTGGAGCCAGTCCCCTGCATATAATGTGGGACAACTGTATTTTCTTTCATGTAATTAAATACCAATTTTTAAAACTATATTTACTATAACAATTAATTTTATGTGTCAACTTGGCTAGGCCTCAGTATGCAGGTACAGGTATTGATCGACTTATGACCTATGCAACTTATGACCATTCAACTTTATGACCACAATCGCTAGCCACGACTGCTCCGCGTCTGGCAGCGCAAACGTTGCCCAGCTGGGCGTACGACAGTGCGGACCAGCTTCCGGCAGCACTACCATCTCCGCGTGCATATAGCCTACTCAACTTACGACCAAATCGTGTTACAACCGGTCTGTCTGAACCAATTGTGGTCGTAAGTCGAGCACTATCTGTATTTGGTCAAGCAGTATTCTAAGCTGATTCTCTGAAGCTCTTTTAAAGATAAAAAGAGCATTTAAATCAGTAGCTTTTGAATAAAGTAGATCGCCCTCTGTAATGTAGGTGCAGGGGTCTCATCCAATAAGTCGAAGGCCTTTATAAAAAGACTGAAGTCCCTAGAGGAAGAGAGAATTTGGCCAAAGACTGTCTTTGGACTAAATGTAGGTCAGATAATCCCAGGGTCTTCAGGCAGCTGGTCAACCCTGCAGATTTTGAACTTCCCAGCCTCCAAATTGTGTGAGCCAATTTATATACATAAACACACACACACACATACATATATATACACATACATGTACATACATACACACACATATATGCATACACACATATACATATACATACACACACACATATATATACACATACACACATATACATATACATACACACACACATATATATACTTATACATACACACACATATACACATATGTATATATATACACACATATGTATATATACACACACATATATGTATATATATAAACACACATATATACACACACATACACATATGTGTGTGGGTGTGTGGGTGTGTATGTATGTATATGAATGTGGCTGGTAATATGGAATGCTATAATAAATTAAGGCTTCAATTCTAATCTGAATTTCTGTGCCTACCTCTGCCTATAAAATCACATAGATCAAAGGTAGAAGGACAGATTATTCCTCAATGGAAAAACCATTGGGACATTGCTACTAAAGGGGAGAATAGGCAGGCGCTAGGCAGACTTAATTAATTAATTATGATAATAAAACACAATAGCTATTCGCTCCACAGACAGAATCATTTCTCCTTAGAGGCAGGACAAGTGACCACAGTTAATTTTGTGATAACGACAGCATAGATGGCTGCAAGAACATTTCCTTCACAGCCCGAAGGCATCCAGAATCATGTAAGTTTAGCATCAGATGGGCCTTTAAATTTTAGAGCATAATACTATCATCTTAGAGGTTACAAAATTAAAAAGCAAGAATGTTAAAAGTTGGCTCAGAGGAAAACAAATAAGTAAGTGGCAAACTCAGGGCATTCAGTAAGAAAGCTTAATATTTTGTTAGTAAAGAACTGGAGTAAAAGGAAAAAGAGATTGAACAGGGGTGCTGTAAAGATGAAGATGGGGAGAAGTATCTGTAGGACGAACACATTTGAAAACTGCTATTTTAAACCCCTGAATGTTAAGTAATCTCAAGAAGCTTGAATTTGTCATTCTATAACTTATTCACTTTAATGCATTTTCAGTTTCCATTTAGTTAAGACTTATTCACAACAGAACTGTTTATTTTGTCAGCTAAGGTCATAACAAATCCAGCTTAATAGCATATACATCTAAATTTCTAGAGCAGATACTTCGTGTTCATCCACTATTATATCTCATATTAAAAGAAAAAAACTGTCAGATTCAACTGTCTTCTCATGCCAAAAGTCAAATTTTCATGTTTTCATATGCTAAATATCCACTTCACTTGTATTTCGAAACTGCTTTTATTTCAGCTCCTCAGAGGGAAAATACAGTATCTAAAGATCTTATTTTTAATATAAATTTGATTTGATTACAGTAAGAACACTTAACATGAGATCTACTATCTTAAGAGATTTAATTGTAAAATACATTATTGTTAGCTACAGGTCTAATGTCACACAGCAATCTCTAGAGCTTACTCAACTTGCTTGCTGAAATTTTATGTCAGTTGATTAGGAACATTATTTCCCTCCCACCAGAACATGGCAACCAAGACTGTCCTCTGGCTTATGAATTTTAGTATTTTAAATAGCTCATATAAGTAGACTTAGGCAGTATTTGTCTTTCTATGACTGGCTTATTTCACCTAGCATAATGTCCTTAAGGTTCATCTGCAATAAGGTGTCACTTATTGCAGAAATTCCTTCTTTTTTAAGGCTGAATAGTGTTCTATTGTAGGCATATACCTCGTTTTTAGTATCTATTCATCTGCCATGGATACTGAGATTGTTTCCGTCTCTTGGCTATTGAGGCTAGTGTTAAGTAGAGATTTGATTTTGAGCTAAGCTATGGGTACACAAAGGCATACAGAATGGTGTAATGGACACTGAAAATTCACAAAGGGGGAGATTTGGAGTTGGATGATGGATAAAAAATTACTTGTTGGGTAGCATGCCCACCATTTGAGTGATGGATACACTAAAAACACAAACATCACCACTATACAACCCATAAATGTAACCAAAAACCACTTGTACCCCTAAAG
Organism: Cebus imitator; assembly: GCF_001604975.1. NCBI lineage: Eukaryota > Metazoa > Chordata > Mammalia > Primates > Cebidae > Cebus > Cebus imitator. Next base: position 3,779,557 of record NW_016107414.1, read on the forward strand.
CTATTGAAATTTTTTTAAAAAATTTTTCCATTTTTTTTTTTAAATTTTTTTTGAGACAGAGCCTCACTCTTTGGCCAGGCTCCAGGCTGGAGTGCAATGGCATGATCTCGGCTCACTGCAACCTCCGCCTCCTGGGTTCAAGCAATTCTCCTGCCTCAGCCTCCTGAGTAGCTGGTACTACAGGTGCGTGCAACCACACCCAGCTAATTTTTGTATTTTAGTAGAGATGGAGTTTCACTACGGCCAGGATGGTCTCGATCTCTTGACCTTGTGACCCGCCTGCCTCGGCCTCCCAAAATGCTAGGAATATAAGCGCAAGCCACTGTGCCCGGCCGATTTTTTTTTTAAATTTAAAAAATAAAAAAAAAAAAATCTTATTTTTAAAGTCATCATTTTCATAGAAAATCCCTCTGGTTTATTTTTCTCTTTGTAGTACAGTAAGTGCAAGAAGTATTTCTTACCTGTTTCAAGATGAATATGAACTATTGAGCCAGCATAAGGCAGCAGATTTGCTATCTCATTAATAATCAGAGTGAAGCTTTTAGAAATTTCTACTCAATTCTCCATTTGGGAGGTAGATGCAAAATACAGCAGACCCTTGGCATCCTCAAAGAATATATTTATAGACTTCTCAAAGTTCTTTATTTCATATGTTGCATTTGACATCTTCTATAAACACCATAATTACAAGCTGTAATGCTTAATGGCTATTACTGCACGTCAAATAATAACAGGAAGCAAGAATGATTTCAGGTTGAAGTGACAAGACCACAAATTGAGTATGCTCAGGTCTTGACTTCATGATGGATGACTCCACATATGCATCACAGCATAGGAAATTTAATTTTGTTTCTCAACTTTTTTTTTTATTATGAAAGATCTCAAACAGTAGATCATAATAGAAAATAACATATCAGGCCTTCATTTATTCTCTACTCAGATTAATATGTCAACCATTACAATATTGGCCTCCGTTCTTAAAAAAATAATACATCACAGATACAAGTCTCTTTGTGCTGTATGTGACAGATATGCAAATTGGGAATAAACACAGCTTACAGGTAAATGGTCTTATTCTGGTGCCAACATTCTGAGTTTGAATGTTGGCACTACATTCACTGGCTGTGTGACCTTGGGCATGTTGTTTAGCTTATCTGTACCTCCATTTGTTCACATATTAAAATGGGGATAATGATGATAATGGTACTTGCCATTTAGGATCGTTTTAAGGGTTAAACAAATTCACTTAGCATAACACCCTTGAGGTTTATGTAAAGCACTTTGAATGGTGCCTGGCACACAGGAAGACAGCACACTTGCTCTTCTGCTCATGGAGCCCATATTAATTTTTCATTTGTGTTAAGGTGAAATAGAAGCTTTTGCCAACATGCTTTTCAAAGGTTCACCTTACTTCATATATCTGACATTTAAGCATCTTACCTCTCTGAATGTGATTTAAAACTATGACTTGGACAAAATGTTGTCAGTGAATAAAATATATCACAATATATCAAATAAAAATTATGCCAACTCATAAATGCTAGGAGACACTGAATAAATCCATGGCAGGAAAAAAAAATAAAACTTTGAATTGAAATGGCTACGAAATACTCTCACCCTATAACTCTGCAGTGCTAGTCAAAGAGAGTATAAAAAAATATGTTTTATTCTATGTAAAGTTTTACATTTGACACAACGATAACAAATAAAGGAAATAAAAGTGCAAAAAGAGATTTAAATAACTTAATGATAAATTAGTTATTTATCCATTTCACTAGCATAGTTTATTATATTCAGAGAGACAAATGCATTTAACATGCTGACAAGTTTAATTTCCCTTCAATTTTATTACCCAAATCACTTATAACCTGAGATAATACCAAGTGTCAATGTTTTTAAAGCGCAGTCATAGGTTTTAAGCCAATTTGCGAAGTCACAGCAGAAAGGCCTAGTGACTCATGGAATTTGCTAGAGATAGGATCTCTAGGAAAACAATTTTGGGGGAAGGGGTTGTGATTTTCATGAACTTCACTCTTTTGTTCATTTTCTATCTTTTGAATTATTAATTTGTTCAAGTTCAAGTGATCAGGCTGTTGAAGCTCACTGGTAAATATTTCATTGAACAAGATAGTAGCATTAAAAACACTATATACAGTTTAATTTTAGACAGTGTATATTTTAGGATTATCCAACTTTTATCAAAAAAAATTCATGTAGACTAGAATATGCATTAGAAAATACCTGCTCACTATAAAATATTGTAAGGCTAAAATCTGAAACAGCATTTGTTTAATAAATGATTTTTACATATATAATGTGCCTTGGTGATAGTTATAAACTAAGCTACACTTTGTCTTACATTAAGAGCCATAGTTATCCAAAGGAAAAGAAACCATTATGTTGACTTTGCTTACTGGCATACTAAGGTATAGACCAATAAACTTTCCAAGATGCAGGCATCAACTTTATAGCGAAGATGTAATTTGAACCCTAGGTGATTAACACCAATGTCTGTTTACTTAACCGATCAATGTTTGCACTAGAATGAACACTTTTGCAAATCATCAACACTGACATAAATGACATTTGATTGTCATATCACTATGTTCACCCATGACAGGACTGTAAACATTTATACCTAATCAACACACTTCCATCAAAAATGGTCACTGATAATATAGAAACAGTGTGCTATGTAAATGTAGTAAATATTGTAGTTTAGTACTCTTAGTATGATGAGTTATCTTTAAGTACTTCTAGTTCTGTCTATAACCTGTACATATTTCTCTGATGAATTCAGATCAAAAATACTGCAATGTAACTATAGTTTATCTAGTTAATTCATTCTCTTCAAACACCAGAAATAGTTAAAAATACCAATTCCCTTTTCTTGGTGATCTAAACGTGTAATTAGGTTTTTTGTTCTTCAAAACAAAATGGAAAACAAAAATAAGTGTCCAGTAAAAATAATGGAAATAAATCAACCTAACAGATCAGAACAGGAAAGAAAAAAAAAAAAAGCAAATGGGAGAGAGCATTGGGGGAAGAGAAAGAGGAGGCAAGAAAACAATGAAAAAATCAATTTTAGACACATTAAATGTGGAGGAAGTGAAAATAATATTAAAATGCCTTTCTTATTATTGTACCTTATGTCACTAGAGAAAACAAATTTTGAAAAGACAAAATTATGATGCTAACAGTCAATATTGTTTTTCTTTTACTCTTTGTATAAATTCTAAATTTTCACTCAATGGCAATTAAATAAAGATGACATGCTATATTCCAAGTTTCATTGTTCAACTATAAATTCATATACAGTGACATATGGAACATGGTAGAGTGTAGCATGCATATATCACATTCAGTGTGTTTTTATATGGTGTGAGTACATAGGCATGTGAGGGTAAGCATACAAAACGCTCTTATCAGTAGCATAGGGAACATTTTCAGAGCTCAGTCTCCAGCTGCCCTCCCCTAGTGGTCATGGACCCCTTCATCCCTCATCATCAACATCTTGATTTGCTGTATGATTTGGGCACAGGTTTCCCTAAAATATAGTCTGTATCACTAAGCCATAACCAAAATGATATAGATAGAAATGCTGAGCATTTCCTTCCAAAATGTTATAAAGATATGTGAATTTAAGGATGAGAGCTTCTGCTAGCACATCTGCAAATATGTTGTTCAAAACTCAGCCAGCCATCTTGGACTGTGAGTTAGAGAACCAGGGCTGAGGATCAGAGAAGCAACAAGGGAGAAACGGCCTCAGTGACTGACTTGGCAGAACACCCAGGCAGCCTTGTCTCAATACCACTAGCTGTCTTTTAGATGCGAGGAATAAATATTTATGCTTTTGTATCGTATGTGTGTGTGTGTGGTGTGTGTGTGTGTGTGTGTGTGTGTGTGTCTACGTTTCCTGTTCTGCTGGAGCTGGGAGGGGAATATTCTGCTTTGAGCAGAAGAACTAATTTCTATCTATAGAGAATTCAACTAATATTTGCAAACTAAATCCTCTTTCTATTTGCTCTGGACACGTCACCCTAACATGATATGCTCAAGACCATGGCTGGGGCACAGATCAGAAGCTTGTATACAGAATTAGGATTTCTAGGAAAAAAAAAATAAGAAGGAAATGTCGTGGAATTCCAGTACCAGTTACTCAATCATTCTTGAAAGCAACAGAATTGCAGACAAGCTTATTTTTTCCATAATGTGGGTTTATGGTGCCTTTTGATGAGCATCGTTTTTCTGACTCCATATCCATGTATTTCTCAAATGTTGGAGGCATAAATTTCTCTAAGCTAGCTTGTTTCCTCTTCTATTGGTCTGTCCTCCTCTCTGACCCCACCTGACCCACAATGCAATTGATATAAATCGAAATGTAAAAATTCATCAAGGAGGCTATCCATTTCTGTGATAAGAGTTCTCTCTTCAACCGAGGGAAGCACAATGTTAATAATTGCTTTGTCGCTATTTAGCTTTAAAACCCTGCCTCTTTTCTGGGGCAATTTTCTTGAGAATCTGCATGAGCAACTTGAAAGTTGAATATATTTGGGAAGAGAGCCGATGTATATAAAATTTTCCTTGATAGTTCTTCAAGAACGAAAGAATCTATTTGAATACGCATGTCAATGCATTACAAATGGGCATTTATTTCTGTGCCCCACAGAAAACAGTGTAACTTCTCATAGAATTTCAGTACTATTTCCAGAATATTTCTTACTGAAGCCTCCCATGATGTGACTGATGTTTAAAAGCCTTCATGGCTTTTATGGCTAAAGGCTGAGTAGCTGTAGGGTGGAATATAAAGATGTGGGGGGAGGTTCTGCCCAGAAAGCTTTCCCCTCAAGTATGTACATGGCTGCCCCTTCACCTCACACAGGTCTGTGTTTGAATGTTCATCTTTTCTGTGAGGTCTATCCTGACCATTTTATTTAAAATTATAGCTCCCCATCTTCCACCCAGAACTCTCAGTTCCCATCAACTAGCTCTTATTGTTTTTTATAATACATATACATTTATTTATACACTATTTTCACTATTTCCCCCTTTTTATAATAATGAGTATTATATTTATATACGATTTTCACTATTTCTCCCTTTCTATAATGAAATGTAAGATCTAGGAGAGCAGGGTTATTTTCTTCACAAACATTGTCCCTAGAAACCTGACACAGTGTAGGAGCTCTATATACGTTATTTTCTGAATGATGAATATGAAAATGTATTTCAATAACTTTATTCTTCTATGACTAATTGCAGAAAAACACTTGTAACATCCAGAGTGCACTTTTTATTATTTTTATTTTTTAGAGATGGGGTCTTGCTCATGCCCCAAGCTGGAGTGCAGTGGCACAATCACAGCTCACTGCAGCCTTGAACTCCTGAGCTCAAGAGTGCTGAGCCCACCCCAGCCTCCAGAGCTGCTGGAACCACAGGTGTACACCACCATGCCAGACTAATTTTTTTTTTTTTTTTTTTTTTGGAGACGGAGTTTCACTCATGTTACCCAGGCTGGAGTGCAATGGCGCGATCTCGGCTCACCGCAACCTCCGCCTCCTGGGTTCAGGCAATTCTCCTGCCTCAGCCTCCTGAGTAGCTGGGATTACAGGCACGTGCCACCATGCCCAGCTAACTTTTTGTATTTTTAGTAGAGACGGGGTTTTACCATGTTGACCAGGATGGTCTCGATCTCTTGACCTCGTGATCCACCCGCCTCGGCCTCCCAAAGTGCTGGGATTACAGGCTTGAGCCACCGCGCCCGGCCCGCCAGACTAAATTTTTAAATGTTTTTTTTAGAGATAGGATCTCATTATGTTGCCCAAGCCGGTCTCTAACTCCTGGCTTCAAGCAGTCCTCCTGCTTTAGCCTCTCAAAATGTTGAGATTGCAGGCATGAGCCACCATGCCCGACCAGAGTAGACATTTTAGCGCACATTATCTTTAGAGTCAGATACACTTTTATTTTAAAATTTTAAAAATTAAAAAAGAATCTTTGAGGTTTTATACTTAGACCCTTCAGAAAGCACTGAGTCCCCTTCTGAAGGAAGTTTGTAGACAAAAGTGAGGATACTACCCATTACTTTAGATAGGGAGGTTATCCTGGATTATAGAAGTGGATCTAATGTAATCACATGAGCCTCACAATACAGAAAGAGCAGACAGACCTGCAGGATTTCATAGAAGAAAAGACAGGAGATCAGAGAGATCCAGACCAGGAGAAAGATTTTACCTGTTCTTTCTGGCAGTGGCTTTGAATACAGAAAAAAGTGGGCTATGAACCAAGAAATGCAGGCAGCATCTAGAAGTGGAGAACAATCCCTGACTGATAGCCAGCAAGGAAATGGGGACCTCAGTCTTACAACTGGTTGAGACCAACTTCTTTCAAAAACTTGAATGAGACTGAAATTAGATTCATCCCATAGCCTCCTGACAAGATCACAGCCCTGACAACACCTTGATTTTTGCCTTGTGAGACTATATTTGAGAGAACAGGCTGAGCCAGATATCTCATTTGCAGAACTGATATAATTAATAGTTATTTTAAGCCACTAAATTTTTGCTAATATGGTAGCAATAGAAAACAAACACAATAGCCCCCACATAAGAGCTATGTACTTTAGAAAGATCCAGTCCTATAGATGCTTTGAGGCTTGGTTGTTCTTATAGAAATTCTACTTACACCTTCCATACTGATTGCCATCCAGACCTAAGCCAATAAGAGCACATAGCCTTCCCAGACAGCAGGGATTGGTTCAAGAAGGAGCACGTACCCTAATATGGGTTACCTACATGTGAAAAGTTATTTTCTGCGTAAATTCCAAGAAAGAATCTTGGAAAATCTACAAAGCTGCCAGAAAAGCCATTTGTTCTTCTGATAATTATGAGGTTATGCGGATGCAAACCTCAGAAATGGTCCAGCAATTCTTCTTTCCAGCCCTGAGACTCCAGGTTGACAAAGTAGGAAGGAGAACACAGCTAAGAGAATGCAAAAAAAAAGGATACTGGAATAAGTCAATGCTGAAGGCTGTTCTATTAAATCTACTGTGAGTCAGAGGATATTGAAAAGAAAATCACTCTAAGAACAGTCCATTTAAATTTATTATGCAAATACTAAACTACATCTGATTGGCACATTAGAAAGTATCAATCCCAAATAGATATTTTCACATTATCAAATTTTATTATCAAATTTAATAAAAAGATTAGCTACAGTTTTCAAAGCTGAGTATCTTTTTCAGTGATATTTAAATGTAAATGGATTCAACTCTCCTGTTAAAATACACAGATTGGGCAGGGTCAGGTGCAGCGGCTCACACCTATAATCCCAGCACTTTGGGAGACTGAGGTGGGTGGAACACGAGGTCAAGAGATAGAGACCATCCTGGCCAACATGGTGAAACCCTGTCTCTACTAAAACTACAAAAATTAGCTGGGCGTATTGGCGTGCTTCCGTAGTCCCAGCTATTCGGGAGGCTGAGGCAGGAGAATTGCTAGAACCCAGGAGGTGGAGGTTGCAGTGAGCTGAGATCATGCCATTGCACTCCAGCCTGGGTGACAGAGTGAGACTCTGTCTCAAAAAAGAGATAGAGATTAGTAGATTGTATTTGTTGGAAATGATCCAACTATATGCCACCTACAGGCAACTCACTTTAGATACAAAGACATAAATAGTTGAAAGCAGAAGTACAAAAAAAATCTTGCAAATAATAATCAAAAGAGAGCAGGGGTGGCAATATTACATTAGAGCTGGAAAGGTTACCAGAAACAAAGAAGAGTGTTGAATACTAATAAAATGTTCAATGCAACAAGAAGAAAAAGTAATTATAAATATATGCACACCTAATACTAGACCATCCAAATATACAAAAAATTGACAGAATTGAATAAAGAAGTATTTCCAAAGTAAAATTGGAGACTTCAATATTCTACTCTCAGTAATAAACAGAACAATCTTACAAACAAAGAAAATAAAAAACTTGGACAACACAATAAACCAACAAAATCTAACAAATATGCATCCAACAACACCATTAATTACGTACAACAAAATACATATTATTCTCAAATGTGCACAAGACATTCTGCAGGATAGAAAATACGTTAGGCCAAAAATTATATGTTGATCAATTTTAAAAGATAGATATTATACCAATTATCTTCTGCAACTGCAACAGTATAAAGTTACAAATCAATAACAGAAGGAAAACAGAAAATTTCACAAATTTGTAGAAATTAAGCAAAACACTCTTAAACATCCAATAGATCAAAGAAAAAAAATCATAAGGAAAATTAGAAAATACTTAGAGATTAATGACAAATAAAATACAACATACCAAATATGAGTCACAGAAAAAGCAGCACTATGGGGTAAATTTATAGCTTTCAATGCTTACATTAAAAAGAAAAAAAAGATCTCAACTTGACAAACAAACCTTATAACTTAAGGAACTAGAAATAGAAGAACAAACCAAACCCAAGGTTATCAAAAGGAAGGAAAATAAAGATTAAGCAGTGAAAAATGAAACAGAGAAGAGCAAAAAATACAGAAAATGAATAAACCCAAAAGTTGTTTCTTCAAAAACAAGCTACACAATTGACAAACTTTTAGCTATGTTGACTAATAAAAAGATAAAGAAGACCCAAATTACTAAAACAAGAAATGATACTGGGGCTACTACTACAAATTTACAGAATTTTTTTAAGTCTAAGAGAGTTATGAACAATTCTAAGCCAGCAAACTGGATAATTGCTATGACAGATTGAATCAGTAATCAAAAATCTCCCCAAAAAGAAAAACTTTCATGGCTTTACTGGTGAATCCTACCAAATATTTAAAGAATTGTCATTAATCCTTCTCAAATTTTGTCCTAAAATGTAAGAAAAGAGAACACTGCCTAGTTGATTCTGAGGCCAGCATTGCCCTGATATCAAAGCCAGATAAAAAGCTATAGGAAAAGAATACTACAGAGTAACATCCTGTATGAACATCAATGCAAAAACCTTTAACCAATATTATCAAGTCAAATTCAGCAGCATATTAAAAGGATTATACCCCATGGTAAACTAAGACTCATTTCTGTAAAGTAAGAATAGTTCAACATAAGAAACTGATCTGTGAAATATACTATAGTAACAAAATGAAATTTTAAAACCACTTTATCCACTCAACTGACGCAGAAAACACAGAAATATTCAATATCATTTCATGATAAAAATACTCATCAAGCTGGGAATAGAAGAAAACCACCTTCATTTAATCAAAGGTATATATAAAAAATACAAAGCAAACATCAAAGGTGAAAGACTGAGATGCTTTCCTCTAAGACCAGGATCAAAGGAAAGACAGCCAGTTTTGCCACTTCCATTCGACATAGTACTGAAAGTCCTAGACAGAGCAATTAGGCAAGAAAAAGAAATAAAAGACATCTAAATTACCAAGAAAGAAGTAAAAGTATCTCTTTTCTAAGTTGATATAATCTTACATGTAGAAAACCCTAATAATCCCACCAAAACACTGTTAGAACTATAAAATAAATTCAGCAAAGTAGCAAGATGAAAGTCAATGCATAAAAATCAGTTTTATTTCTATTCATTAACAATGAACAATATGAAAAATAAATTAAGACAATAATTCCATTTACAGTAGTGTCAAAAATACAATATTTAGGAAATAACTTAACCAAGGGGGTTAAGGAGTTGTACAATAAAAAGTGTGAAATATTGCTGAAAGACATTAAAGAACACATAAATGAATGGAAAAACAGCCCATGTCCTGTATTGGAAGACAAAATATTGTTAAAACGTCAATACAACCCGAAGTGATTTATATGTTCAACAAAATTTTTATCACTAACCCAATTATGCTTTTTGCAGAAATAGAAAAACTTATCCTAAAATCTTTATTGACTATTAACGGCCTCTGAATAGCCAAAACAAGCCTGGAAAAGAACAAAGCTGAAGAATTTATATCTTCTGATTTTAAAACTTACTATACAGCTACAGTAATTTAAAAAAAAAATGTGGTACTGGTGTACAGACATATATGCCAATAGAATAGAATAGAGAATGCAGAAGTAAACCTTTGTGTATGTGCTCAAATAATTTTTTATATGGGTGTCAAGGCTGGTCAATGCAGAAAAATGAGTCTTTTCAACAAGTGTGGGGAAACTGAATATCTACATGTAAAACAATAATGTTGGATTCTTATCTAACATCATATACAAAAAGTAACCCAAAACAGATCAAAGACCTAAACATAAGAGCTAAAACTATGAAACCTTTATAAGATAACATAGCACAAAACCTTATGACATTGGTTTTGGCAGTGATTTCTTTGATGTGGTATCAAGGGAATAAAAAGCAAAAGAAAAAATAGATAAATCGAACTTCATAAAAATTAAAAGTTTATGCAGATGATGCTATTAACAGTGTGAAAGGCAACACATACAATTTCAAAAAATATCAGCGAAAATTTTATATCCTGAGGGATTAATAGTGATTCAAAAATTGGCAAAAGACTTGAATCGACATTCCTCAAAAGAAGATGTACAAATGGCCAATGTGTACACTACAATATGCTCAACATAAGTCATAATTAGGGAAATGTAAGTCAAAACCAAAATAAGATACATTTCATACCCATTAGAATGGCTACTATCAGAAAGAAGCAGAACATAAGTGTTGGAGAAGATGGAGAGGAATTAACAATCTTGCATACGATTGATGGGAATGTAAAATTGTATTTCCTCTGTGAAAAACAGTATTGCAGTTCTTCAAAAAATTAAAAATTGATTCACCATATGACCCAGCAACTCCACTTCTGAGTATATACTCAAAAGAATTGAAATTCTTTTTCAGGGTCTCAAAGAGATATTTGTACGCCCATGTTTATAGCAGCATTATTCACAACAGCTAAATGTATCAGCAACTTTTTGTCCCTCAAGAATTGAAAGGATAAGCAAGATGTGGTACATCCATACAGTGGAATCTTTTTCAGCCTTATAAAGAAGGGAACACCTGAAATGTGCTACAACAGGGATGCACCTTGAGGGGGACATTACGCTAAGTTAAACGAACCAGTCACAAAAATAATGTCATCACAAAAATCATACCTTCACAAAACACTGTATAATTCCACTCATACTGAGTACCTACGGTAGTCAAAATTATAGAAGACAGAAAATAGAATGCTAGCTTTCAGGGATCGTGGGAAGGTGATAAAAGGTATTTATTTAATGATTGATTGATTGATTGATTGATTGAGAAGTCTCTCTCTGTCACTCAGGCTGAAGTGCAATGGCACAATCACGACTCACTGCAAACTCCTCCTGGGTTCAAGCAATTCTCCTGCCTCAGCCTCCTGAGTAGCTGGGATTACAGGCTCGCAGCACCACGCCTGGCTAATTTTTGTATTTTAGTAGAGACGGAATTTCACCATGTTGGCGAGGCTGGTCTTGAACTTCTGATCTTGTGATCCACACACCTCACCCTTCCAAAGTGCTGAGTTTACATGCGTGAGCCATGGCAACTGGCCTCTGATAAAGGGTATTTATTGTTTAATGTGTATAGAGGTTCAACTTCGCAAGATGAAAACGTTCTGAAGACAGACAGCTGTGATAGCTATATAACAGTATGCAGGTTCTCAATACCACTGAACTCTACACATGCAAATGATTAATATGATACATTTTACATCTATGTATTTTACTGCAAAAAACAATGGAGAGAGAACGCTTGGCAGAATCAAGATCTTTCTATCCCCCTCAACATTTCCTTTGTTTCCTTTTCTGTACAATTCTCTGCACTATTCTGGTCACAGTCAACTGCTAATCTGTTTTCCGTAAAAATAAAGTCTTCTTTTTTCTGGAATTTCATATAAATAAAATTATGCAATGCATATTATTTTTTGTCTTGTTTATTTCATTCAGCATAATGTGTTTGAGTTTTGAGGTTCACCGTGTAGTTGTATATATCAGAAATTCATTCCTTTTTTTAATGCTGAATTTTCATCTCATTGTGTAGATGAAGCAAAATCTTTTATTTTCTGTTGAGGGATGCTTGCACTTATTTCCATTCTTTGGATATGAACAAAGCTGCAACAAATAATCATGTAAAAATCTGTGTTTTAATTTTTCTTGAGTAAATGCAGAGAAGAGAATTATGGAATGATATGGGTAATGCATAAACTTTATATGAAACTGTCAGACCTGGTTTCAAAAGCGGTTGTGCTATTTTACATTCCCTCCAGCAATATATGAAAGTTCCAGTTGCCCCAAGTCATCGTTAACACTTAGTACTCTGTGTCTTTTCTAGTGTTAGCCATTCTAATGGGCGTTTAGTGCTATCTCAATGTGATTTTAGTTTGCATTCCCCTAATAACAAATGATGTTGACCATCCTGTTATGTATAATACATATATATTGGCCATTTACGTATTTTGTTCTGTAAAGGTCTTTTAAAAGATTTTGCTCATTTAAAAAATTCTGTTGTGTTCTTACTGAATTTTAAGATTTATTTTTATTTTACTTATTTTTTTTAGTTGGAGTCTCACTCTGTTGCCAGGCTAGAGTGCAGTGGCACGATCTGGGCTCACTGCAACCTCCAACTCCCTGGTTCAAGCAATTCTCCTGCTTCAGCTTCCCAAGCAGCTGAGATTACAGGCTTGTGCCACTGTGACCAGTTAATTTTTGTATTTTTAATAGAGACGGGTTTTCACCATGTTGGCAAGGCTGTTCTCAATCTTCTGATTTTTAATGGTCTCTTTCAGGGGCATATGTTTTAAATTTTGAAGAAGTCCAATCTCTCTTTTTTTTTCGTTTTCTAGTTATATTTTGTGTGTCTAGCCTATCTAAAAATGTTTTGCCTCTCCTAAGGTTATGATAATTTTCATATATGTGTATGAAACTTTTAAGTTTTCTACTTCGGGCATTCTATGGACAGTATTTTTAACAATTAAGCAATATGGTTTCAGAATTTTAACCTCAAATTTGATTTTTAAAATACACTTGTTTCTTATATAGTAAACTCTAAAGCATGCAGCGATGCCATTCTTATGCATAATCTCTTAATACTTAACTATAACAAGAAAATTGAACCATTTGTAAGCAAATTTTATCACATGACATATTAATTCGAAAGATACATATATTTAATTTTCAGAAGACATTCCAGGTAACTTAGCTGGAATATGCATGTTGTATAATATACACATTTACAGCATCAGCTTTATTTCTATTTTGGCCAAATATGTATACAATTAGACACATATCAAAAGCAGAGCTACAAAAATTACACAGTCTGAAATTTTTTTTAGTGACTGGAATGTTCTTGAAAACTGATGACAATGTGATGAAAAATCTTGAGAACTGGTAGGATTTGCTTTCCTAACTTCCCTGTTACACTTTTCTTCTGAGATAAAGCCTTCAGATTAATTTTGAGCAGATAATTTTTACATTTTAAGAGTTGCCATCACTACCATCATCACCACACCCCATCCTACCACCCAACCTCGTGCCAACTTCAGTCATTTCAACAAAGGCACGTTGAAGACAAAGCTGTAAACTACTGAAAATGTGAATATTGCAATTGCCATTTTCTACTTTTCCTGAGTACTTGACCACCTGATTGGAGGGGAAGAGGAACAGAATTGTTATTTTAGCATTTCTCAGATGATTCAAATGAAGCAGGCAGTTTCATATGCTATAGGTGGATGAAACAATCTCTCTGTAGGCCCATTCGCCAACAGATATTAGAATGTCATTTACATGTACGCTCTTTTCCAACTATTTCCCTTTTAGAAATGCTTTTCTAAGAAAATAAAATGACAGTGCACATAAACACACATATAGAAATTTTCATTGTACTGTTGTTCAGAAGAGAAATAAATCAATAAATCATTGCTTAAAGTAATTTTTTCAATGAATGTAATGACTGGTATGCAGTCACTAATATAGGTCTGTATTCATGGAAATGGACACAGGAATTAGATGCACCATAAAAAAATAATGTAACATTGAATACAGAGCATACATGCTTTTTAAATGGAATGGTTTCACATTACAAAAGCAATGTGGCTTTTTGTTTTAAAAATACGGTAGACAAAGGAACAGAAGTTGGGAGTTAAAAAAAGATCATGTTATTTGATAAGGCTCGTCTGCTAATGCCATGAAGCTTGAGAAACTGTTTTTTAAATTAAAAAGAGTTAATTATTTAGCAAACAGTTTACAGACTGCATGTACTCTACATGGTGTAACAGCAAGCAGTAATTACATGGTAACAATGTGGCAGCCTCAGACCTGCCAAGGCTACGCCCCTTGTCTCTACATTCTTTGTGGATATTTCCACGGAGCTGGTTTTAAAGAGTAAATTGGCAAGGGTGAATTTAAGTGTCATTGTGGGCAAAAAAAAAAAGAAAGAAAAAAAATGTGAAGTATCACAAGTGTAGAGAGCCTCTACCTTTATCTGAGATAAGCTGATGTTTTAAGAAATGAAGATAAAAATCAAGTTTGGAAACAGGGCTTGAAATCAAGTGTAAACCTGTCATAATCAATAGAGAGTGAACTATGTCTTGTAAGAAAACGACTTTTGACAGGTGACGTATCTGAAACCTGCAGAGGTGTCTCTATGAGCTGCTTAAAGTTCATTTAATTGTCTTCATCAGATCTCCCTTAGCTCCTTTTGCCTTTGACATCACAGGTCTCCACATCTTCATCCCCTTTACTCTTCCTCCCTCTTTAACCAATCCAGTAAGTCCCTGTATTTGAATCATTGATTTGAGAAGAAAATTTCTTCCAGCTGTCATGTACCAAAGACAGTTTGGCAGTTGCTTTGAGATCAACAGATGAATTGTCCACATGGCCGATATGAATTTCTTCTGTAACATGCCTGGTTGGAAACCCAGAGAAACTGACAGTGCTCAGACTAACCTCTCTTCTGCAGAAACTCCTCTAATATGCTTTGATTTAATACCAGCCTCAGTATGTATGCTACATCCCAGGTGTGTTTGCCTTAGCTCTAAAACCTTCCGCTCTGAGCTGCAGATGACATTTCCTTTGACACAGGGTGACAGGCCCTCACTGCTACACGTATCTATGTATCACTCTTGGGGGCTGCTGGAAAAATGGGGGAAGGTGGTGTTGATCACAGCACTCCCTTTTGTATCTTCGATTTATTTTGCCTCTTTAATACCATTAAAACTGAGCACGTTATGAGACAGGTCTCCCCTCTGCCCCACCAGGCCTGCCATCGTTGCTTTAAATACAGAAATAGTTTCCATACCTTGTGAGATTACCTGCTGCTTTCAAGCCAATGAAGTGCTAACTATATAGTAAGAGAGTTACCTGTTACCTAAATAGTACCTAGTGAGGTTGTCAATTGTGTTTATGCTACAATTCAGTGGTGCAGAGGTGCTGCTCACTCTTGGGTAATAATTGTTTGGAGTCTCCTAATCCCAACCCCTCCCCCCTCTTCAGCTGCTTCCTAAGATAGTGTAGTAGGTGGAATTCTAAGATGCTCATGCTATATGAGATTTCTTACCTGAGATCAGGAAAGCCTGTTTCAGGTTTAAATAATTCCAACGTAGAAACTGAGGTCGAAAGGAAACACCTCATTCTCAATATCTCCAGGGATTAACCAAGACTGGTGCCCTGAGTCTGACTGCCCTGCACCCAACCCTGAGCTAGTCAATGTAAGCCAAGATATTCATGGCCAGTTACAAATATTATGGATACTATTCAGACACTAGCACGTAGTCTAATGCGGTGAGCAGATGGTGCCTCGCCTGCTTTCTCTCAAGCCTTACCCTGTTGCTGCATGCCAGTGTGAGTTTCAACTGCCAGAACCGTGCTTAATAACTTTCTCTGGCAACCAGAATCCACTCAGAGTTGCCAGGGAAAATGCAGGATGCCCAGTTAAATTTGAATTACAGATAAGCAAGAGGTAATTTTTTAGTGTATGTATGTCCCAAATATTGCATAGGCCATACCTCCATAAATAGAAAAAAAAAAATAGCAGTTCATCCAAAATTCAAATTTAACTGAGCATCCTGTACTATTAATTTTTATGTCTGGCAACCCTATCCACTCTGCCATGATCTGGTATGTCTGACGTTGTACCCAGACATGCCAGATAATTCTCACTCCTTGGAAAAAATATCTTCAGTAATAACTGACAGAATTTATATAAATACCCCAACTATCTCATCCCTTGAGTGGGATAACTCAAAGGTACAGTACATGTTTAACCAGGCACGGTGGCTCATGCCTGTAATCCCAGCACTTTGGGAGGCCCAGGTTGGCAGATCATGAGGTCAGGAGTTCAAGGCCAGCCTGACCAACATGGTGAAACCCTGTCTCTATTAAAAATACAAAAAAAAAAAAAAAAAAAAAAAAAGCCAAGCATGGTGGTGCACACCTGTAATTCCAGCTACTCAGGAGGCTGAGGCAAGACAATCACTTGAATCTGGGAGGCAGAGGTTGCAGTGAGCTGAGATCGTACCACTGTACTCCAACCCGGGCAACAAAGCAAGACTCTGTCTCAAAAAAAAAAAAAAAAAAAATTAGTGAATGATTTACCCTGGCTGCATTAGCTGTCTTTCTTTCCTATCCCTTCCCTCTTATACTCATCTATCAGTGTTTTGGGGTATCCCCTTCTACTAAGACACATTTCTCCATTCTACCCCACACATTTTGAAAAGAAGTCCTCTGGCCCTACTGTTTCAATCACTGATAGACAGTACCTACCTGGTAGTCTGCAAATCATGATGCTCCCCTCCCGAGCAACAAGAGGGGTGCAGGTGCAGCGAACTGTGGTCACTCACTCCCCTGGTCTTGACAGCTCTAAGATCGTGTTACCAGTATCATCCCCACTCTAAGATAAAAACAACCGCTGCTTACAGAAGTTGAATAACCTCCTTAATGTCACAAGGCTGTCAAGTAACAGCACACAAACTCAAATGTAGGTAACGTCCAACCTCATGTGCTTGAGCAATGCTGCTTCCTTGAGATCAAGAACTGTGTGTTACCTTATCTCACCTAGCGTCACCCAGGCTCTCAGTAATTAGGGAGCTGGATTGAACATATTCACTTGATGTGAGCACGGGGGAAACAAAGTACAATAAAAGGTATTACAAAACGGATTATCAATGCTAAGAGAGTTTCCATTCAAATTCACTACCTAATAAGAAGCAGACATGTTCAGCATCTAAGAGTGCTTACAGGAACAGCTTCCTCAGACTTATGAGCACTGGCATTGTCTGATACAACCTGCCTTCTTATTCCAAGTTAATAAAGTGTACATAGAAACACATAGACACATATCCAAGATATCAAGTGACAGCTCTCACGAGAGAGACAAGAAGAATGACCTTGATGTAGACAACACAACTACTCCTCTCGAGCACCGCTTCTTCTCAAATTCGTATCTGCAGTTGTTCTCCTTTGGAAATCAGCGCACTGAGTCAAATCCTACGTGAATTCCCTTAGTTCACTGAGTAAAACCTTTCCTTGTCATTGACTCCAGTTTCCTTCTGATAATGGTGACACTCAATCTCGTTCTCAAGCTTATTACTTATCTCTAATCTTCACAACTCCACTGAAACATATGTTTAAATATCAGGCCAGTGGGCTTCTCTACCAGGGGTGATTTTAGCCCCACGGGAACATTTGGCAATGCCTGGAGATACGTTTGGTTGTTACCCCTTGGGCATGAGATGTGCTACTGGCATCAAGTGGATAGAGGTCAGGATGCTGGTCAACATTCTACAACATCCAAGACAACCCTTCACGACAAATAACTCCCTAACCCAAAGCTCAACAGTGCAAAGCTGAAGCACTCTAAATTCGGCTACGATCATCTTTGCATGTACTCCTCCACCACTTCTCACGTCTTATCAAATTAATCTTTGGAACTCAATTTCCCTTTTTAGAACTTTAGGGATCCTCCTTAACTTCTGAGCCTGAAATCCAGGCCATTGGTTCCTTTTTATCCCCCTAATGACACATTATTTTGCCTTATATTGGGTAAGATTTTCTTGGGTTCATTTGGATTGTGAGGTCCTTCTAAAAAAGAAAAGGTGTCTTAATCAGTTTATTTTTCTCACATTCTTTAAGGCAACAAATATTTACTGAGCCTCTACCTGAAAGCATCTGTGGTGAACAAATGCTTATTTGTACTATTGGACCCTCAAACACACAAGTGAGTAAAAAGTAAATGACAAGAGTAAAGGATAAATAAATGACTGGACAAGTCTTAGCGAAGTTGCCCAAAACGCCTGTTAGTGGTTCTGGGGAAAACAAGGTCCTTGAATTGAGTGGAGATAGAAGGTCTCTGTTAGAAAAAGGAAGTGGCTGTTTGTCTGGCAGTAACAGGGAGGAGTCAAGTGAATTCATTCAGGCTCTAGGAGATCCGTGGACCACCTGGGTTTGACTTCAGCTTCACAGTCTGCTTTCACAATAACACTGAGCCATTCCCAGACTCAGTTTCCACGTCTATAGACTGCATATAACAATGCTAGATCTTGTAGGGTGTCTGGGGATCAGACGAGATAATGATAATTAAAAGCCTTAATAAAAGTCTCTGGCATAGTAACCTCTCAATAAGTGACAGCAATAATTATTGTGAGAAATGGGGAAAACAAATAGCTATAGGGGGTAAAAAGGAATTGCATCTTCCTCCCATGGAAAATCAGGGTATATTCAGTTACATGGGATGTTTACTGGTTTATTGATTTCAAGACGGTCTCTCTAACTAAACTGTTAACCCCATGGGAGTGGGACCAGATCTCTATAACTAACTACTTACACACAGCCCCTAGCCTCTTGTATGGCACATAATAGGTCCTCAGTAATTATTTGGTGGATGAATAAATGTCTGTGTATAAAAGAAAGATGACCAAGCAGAAGAGTTGTCCTGACAAGTTCTTATCATCTAAACCGGAGAAAAATTAGATATAGAAATGTAGTATCTCAGAAAGTCATTAAAGAATATGCTTACCATTAGTCAGCCATTGTAAGCCCATTAGCAGTGTAAGTTTAGAAATTATGCAGAAAGTGGAATATTTTTAACTTTTAATAAAGCCTTTTATGTTTATTAAATATATAGTTATATTTATGTTAGAAATACACGTTCAAGATTTCTACCAAGAAGGAAGGAATCAGCCAACCCAGTAAGAGTTTGCAAAAGTAAATAGTTGCATAAATTCTTAAAAGACGACACTGGCAGGAGTCTTATAACAGCAACTTTAAGGGCCGTTGTTACTTCCTCACTTAACAGAAAAGTGGGAAAAAAATCACTTTTCAAAATGCATCATTTTGTGGTGTGGAAGAGATAAAGTGGAGAAATGTTACCTGTGAGTAAGAAAACAAAAGAGAAAAATTTCAAGAAGTGATGAATGAAAGAAAATCACTACACAGAACACATGAATACATCTACTTCCTTGGGTGCTTGAGGGGAGAATTATTCATTTGGGGGGCAAAGGATTAAAAACAATAACTTTAAGATAACAATAAAAGAGAAGACAAATTCACAGTTGTGGGAAAGAAAAGAAAAATCCACACATAGAAAAGAAACGATAATAAATTGGTAGTTCACTTTAGAACACAGAATGGATATGCTGAGAAGAACTTATGATTCGGGGGAAAAAGGGTCAGTAATTATTCACAGTATACAACAAATATTGAAGAGAATGCCAATAACTGGCATACTGATATAACTAAGAAATGTTTTCACATCTTTCAAGCTCATCCAAATGAGAAAAATGTAAAACTTCACACATGTAAAGCAGTTACCACACTCTTTTATATATGTATTTTGGATCTGTGTGTGTTTCAGAATCCGATCGCTTTCTGAGAACTGTTTGTCCTTGATAATTTGTGTTAGTATTATCTCAACCCAAATGTTGAAACTCTTATCTGTTTGTAGCCACAGAGAAATCTGGAGAATAACACTTAGCTGCAGAGACAGTGGGTTGGAAATGGAGAGACAAAGAGAAAAGGTATTTCCATGGTGGGTGCATCAGTTCAGGTTCTTCGATTCGAGACACAAAAGAATCTGTGAATGAGTCTAAAGTAAGAGTGAGCAAGAGAGTTGACTGCACGGCAAGAACACACTCTGTCAGCTCATCAGAATGAGCTGCTCAGGGTTTCTGTGCTTCCGTGAGTTTGGGGACTTTCCCTTCAGTTCCTCTACGTCTTTGCTATAGGATTTTGTTACTTAAAGATCAGGATGTGCTCTGGGTACAGTTGGGTGGTTTGCTCTTTCTGTCAATTTGACAAGTTTCTTGTTTTCTGCAGGAGACTATGACCACCCTATCTAAACTACCTCAGTGTGAGATATTAATTATATTCAAATCAATTAAACTTAGAATCTTCAAAATTTCATAGCAGGAAAATCATATATTTTGCCAGTAATCATTTGTCACCACACCCACTCCAACTCATGCTTTCTGCCCTCCTGTGATTAGCTGTTAAAATTTTCTCTCCACACTTCCCACCCTTCATTCTCTCATGTTCCCAACTTTGCCTTTAAGGTCGCCTTTCAGATTATATTGAAATCTGAGGACTCACAGAATTGAGTATCCACTATGGCACTCTGCAGACAACCTTGCATATCATAATATATTGCTTTTATTTGATGTTTTTGATCCTTAAAACAAAATCTCCAAAGGTATGCTCAGAGAGTTATAAAGTCTTATTAAGGAAATATATGACACATTATCTATAAGAGGTAAATAGGAAAAATAAACCTGTGTAAAGTAAGAAAGAAATAAGAGATCTTTACCTTCTTACAAAATAACATTTGAAGTTGCCTGTGAATACTATTGAGGGCATTATCGTAAGTTACTTAAAGGAATGACTTTTATTTGAGTAATGAGAAATAAGTCAGAAGCTCTCACAATTCCGTGTAGGAAAACGGACCCAGCATTCTCTTTCAAATTAATCTTTTCTTGCAGTAGTTGTCTTACACCCCCCAATAGGTGGGTGGGGGAAACATACAAATGTCTTTGAAAACTCACTTCCCAAAGGAATGGTGAATACTGTAATGAAAATGTTTTAAGAGTCCTTCATTCTGAAAAAAATAATTTAAGCATGAAAGTTCAATGTAATTTTTAATTGATGGATGTTTCCATAAGAAGGAGGTTAAAACCAGAGCAATGCCAAAAAGTGATGTGTCTGTGTTAAGTGGACTTTTATCTGCACCTCCCTTTACAACTAACTCCCTCTATTCCCTCCCTCACTCCCTTCCTTCCTCCTTCCCTGTTTCCTCCCTTTTTCCTTTCTTTCCCTTCTTTCCTCCTTTCTTCCTTCCACTCCTCCTCCCCCAGCAAGGAACTATTCAGTCCAAAAGCTCAACAATGCTGAAGTTGATAAAGTCTACTTAAAGGTGCTACTAAAAATTGTTGCAGATACTACCATTACCCCAAAAATGTACTAACAAAATATGTTTCTAGTTATTTTCCTGTACTATACTGTTAGCTCTACATCACTGCATTAGAAGGAGGTAATGCAAAAGCATTTACTGGGACTTGCCTTTATGGTCCAGCAACATTGCCTCCTGAGTGATACTAGCGGATCACCTTATTGATTTTCTCCTGATTCTGGGACCCTGAGAATTGTAGAGCATGCCACTGCATTTGGACAAATCACAATCAGATTTTTCAAGTTCTCAGCACCTGCAACCTTCTCGTTAGATACATACAATTTAAACTTAAATTATACCCTCATTTTTTTAAAGAAAGCAACCCATAAGAATAAAGATAATAATAAATATCTCTTTAAAATAAAAACATGTAAACTAAGCTCAGTTAAAAAAATTTTTAAAAACCTCTTATGGGAACATTTCTTGACTCAGGCAGGAGCAGGGAGATAGATAAGGGAGTCAGCATGACTAATATCAGTGTGAAAATAAATTGCTACATAGTTCCCTTTTCCCTTAGAGATAGATGAGAAAGTATACATAACTAAGACTGTGATGATATTAGAGTCTGCAAATTTAAGAGCCCATAGCAGGTGTCTCCTTTTAGCAAAACAGCTTCCTGGGTCGTAGGAGGGGATCAAAGAGACTGTATTAGTCAGTATTCTCCAGAGAACAGAACCAGTAAGATATACACACACACACACACACACACACACACACACACACACACA
>NW_016107414.1:3801740-3812489 GCF_001604975.1 Cebus imitator
AGAGAGAGAGAGAGAGATTGATTTAGAATTAAAAATTGGTGCATGACACACAGCAAAGGATACAATCAACAAAATGAAGAGACGATCCACAAAATGGGAGAAAATGTTCCCAAATTATCCATCTGACAAAAGATTAAAAACCAGAATATATAAGAAGTTCAAACAACTCTATAGGAAAAAATCTAATCTGATCAAAAAATGGGCAAAAAAGCTGAATAAACATTCCTCAACAGAAGACATTCAAATGGCAAATAGGCATATGAAAAGGTGCTCAACACTGCTTACCGTCAGAAAAATGCAAATCAAAACTACAATGAAGTATCATCTCACCCTAGTGAAAATGGCTTATAACAAAAAGACAGGCACTAGCATATGATGGTGAGGACGTGGAGTAAAGGGAACCCTTGAAGGCTGTTGGTGGGAATGTAACTTAGTACAACCACTGTGGAGAATAGTTTGGACATTCCTCAAAAAACTAAAATATTAGTTAAAATTTAAACAATTTAAATGTTAATCCCACCCCTCAGAAAAACTCACAAAGACCCAGTATAAATCTTGCCTAATTATCTGGAAACCTCATGGCCTACTTAAGCTGACATGTAAAATACGATCCAGCAATCCTACTGCTAGATATAACCCAAAAGAAAAAAAATCAATCTATCAAAGAGACGCCTATACTCTCAAGTTTAGGCATCACTATTCACAATAGCCAAAATTTTGAAGCAACGTTAAGTATTCCTCAACAGAAGAATGGATAAAGAAAATGTAGTTCATATACACAATGGAGTACTAGTCAGCAGTATAAAATAATGAGATTCTGTCATTTGCAAGAACATGGATGGAGGTCATTTTGTTAAGCGAAATAAGCTAGCCACAGAAAGACAAACTTCATATGGTCTCACTTATTTGTGGGTGCTAAAAAGTTAAAACAATTGAACCCACAAAGATAGAGAATAGAATGGTAGATAATAGACACTGGAAATAGTCAAAGGGAAGAGGAAATGGTTAATGGGTACAAAAATACAGTTAGAGAAAATGAATAAGATTTAATATTTGATAACCCAACAGGGTAAATAGAGTCAATAATATTATTCATTTAAAAATAATTGAAAGAGTATAATTGAATTGTTTGTTATCACAAAGAAAGGATAAGTGGTTGAGGTGATGGATACCCCATTTACTCTGATGTGATTGTTATGCATTGTACATCTGTGTCAAAATATGTTATGTACCCCTTAAATGTATACATCTCCTGTATCCACACAATTAAAAAAATAAAAGAATTGGCTCATGGGATTATGGAGGCTGGTGGTGGTGCAAGAGGCCCAGGGAGAGACAATGCTACAGATGAAGTCTTATTAGTCAACTCCGGATGCTATAATGAAATACTGTGAACTGTATGGCGATGGCTTCAACAAACTTTTATTTCTTATAGTCTTAGAGGCTGAGAAGTCCAAACCAAGGCACTGGCAGATTCAGTGTCTAGCAAGGGCCCAACTTTTGGTTAATAGATGACAGTCTTCTAGTGGTGCCCTCACATGGTGAAGAGAGGAAGCAAGCTCTCTTGGTACTCTACTGGGGCACTAATCCCATTCATGATGGCCCCATCCTCATGACCTCATCTAATCCTAGTAACCTCCCTAATTCCTTCTTCCTAATACCATCATATTAGGATTTTAATATAGGAATGCTGGGGAGTTCAAGTATTGGGTTTATAACAAATCATAAAGTAGTCAGCTGGAAAATTCTTTTTTACCCAGGAGAGAGTTGGTCTCTTTGTTCTACTCAGACCTTCAACTGATTGGGGGAGGCCCACCCACATTATGAAGCACCATCAGCTTTACTGTACTGATTTAAATGTTAATCTAATTCCTTATCAAAATCTACTAATTTAAATGTTAATTGCACCCTCAAAACACTCACTAAGACCCAGAATAAAGCTTGACTAACTATCTGAGCACCTCATGACCTAGTTAAGTTGACAAGTAAAATGTACCATTCTAGAAGCCTTTCTTTAATGGACTGGACTGAAAAGGTAGAGATGTGAGAACTACTTTGCAAGGAGAAATCTGAATTTTTAATCAGCTGAAGGCTGTGGCTGGAGAGGAAGAGTTTTATGAAGGGGACCCACATAGAAAGAACTGGGCTCACATGTTGTTCAGATTGGGAGCCTGGGAAAATGTTGGTCACGGAGAAATTGGTGGTGGTGAAAGAGGCGTTAGTATCTTCAGGGAACAAGGTTGTATAATACTCAATTTCATTCTATCCTTCAAAGTAACCTTCCATTAACCATAAATCACAAAGAAATGCCTATGTATCACAGCTATTTAAAATCATGTTTTGGGGGAAAATTTGTTTAAAAAGGTTGGTCTTCTCCTTTTGGGTCAGATGATCCAGAGAAAGAGAATAATATATTAGAATTGGAATGAGATAAAGAATTCAGTGAAAGTAGCCAATAAAAGTAAGTATCTGAGAAGGAGATTTGGGAAATATGGTCATTATGATTATGCTGTTACATACAAATGGAAACAATTATCTCAAATAATTCGACATCTAGGGAAAATTGGATGCCAACACTGGATTACATGCAGTTCTGCAGAGACACATGAGATGCTTGAAATTAAGTAATTTCAATCTGTAAGATAAAATCCGTACATTAAAAATCTTGTATTTAGTAATATTTACTTTGATATGTTACAAAAATATTCATGGAGTTGGAATAACTATAAAATGTACTTTAATTAATGTTTTTAATTATTTGATTATTGATATGTCATATCCTCAAATCCTAAAATACTGGAAAATTATAACAAAAAAATAACAAATGGCTAAAAACTACATAGTTGTAGTCTATAAATGTGGAAGTCGGTGCTAAGACTTAAAAATAATATTCATGGTTTAAATTATTTGTTGGAAATAGACTAAGACAAATTCTCTTTAGAACTAAAATATTTATCTTGTCTAATCTATTTTTATTTCTTATTTTTTTAATTTCTAAAGATCATTATGTTAAATAAAATAAGCCAGCCACATAAAGGCAAACATCACATGTTCTCACTTATTTGTGGGACCTGAAAATTAAAATAATTGAACTCATGAACATAGAGAGTAGAAAGACAGTTACCAGAGGCTGGGAAGTGTAGCAGGGGGTTTGGGGGGAGGTAGGGATGGTTAGTGGACTTCTACTTGCTTTAAAAGTCTGTTCCGTCTTAGTTCTTAATGCTACATATGACAGTAATTGAATTAGCTAAAAAGTTAGAATGCCTAGTCATCTTATAAATGCAACACAACATACTCATCATACTTACATATGTATGTATATGTATGACTATACACACATATAAATTGATTTCTAAAGTCAGGCTGTATTTATAAGCAGTGAGAAAATAAGTAAAATCATGTCAAACGGTTCATATCACAGCATCCTATTATCTAATTATTGGACATGAGTTGTTACTGTAAACATATTAACATAATGGATAATGTCACCTCTCTCTATATATACACATATATATTATTATATGTCTGTATGTGTGCATCTATGGTAAAATCACATTTAATTCAAATATGAGTTATGTAAATTTGAAATAGTGTGATATTAAAATATTAATAAAGCTCAACTTAGGCTCAAAATTTTACATAATGTAAATATCTCAAGAAACCACCAGTACTATCATTTTAGAGCTGCTTGAATGAGTTGTAAATCTGGCTTTTCTGCTTGCTTCATGGATATCCAACTCTCTAGCTGGTAAATAGATATGAGTGTCAAACTTTGGACAGATTATATGGACATAATGTTTTTAAAATAAATTCCCACAACTGAATCTATGACTCTTTTGCTGTCACTTAACATAGGCTATTATAATCTAAATTCTTTTCAGATCTTATAATGATGCATTCCAGGTATCCAGTAAGATATGTTTATTATGCGCTAACATTAGAAACCACACCTGAAAATAAATGATATTTGTTGTGATAACATGGCATAACAAAGTTTTAAATAACTACAATGATATGCCATGCTTACTATTTAATTCACAGCTTCTCAGAGGTCTAAAAGAAACTCACTAAATAAAATCAAGCATTTAAAAATTTTTTTTAAATAAATGATTTACTGTTATGAATTTAAAGAATATTATGTAAAATATTAACAATCATATTGTAAAAATTTAAAGCAACACTGACAAATCACATGCTGCAATGCTGGCAGATTTATGTGATCTGAAAATACACTCCCACACACTTTACTTTTATTATTAGTGCAAAAAAAATCTTGAATCGTGTGAGTTTGGGATCACAAAAGGTCTTTAAGAAAATACCTTTCTCATAAAATATCATTGCACTACATTAGCTAAGAGAATGTGATTAATTTCTTTAAAAATTCTACATGCCTGTGAGTAACAATTACAAGTTTAGCTTTCATCATTTTTTTATCTAAATTTCAACTTTTTTATATTTTTAAGGATGGTTATGTAAAATTATTCTTCTGAAAAAATGAGCAACTAATTGGCCATAATCATGAATTAATTAATAAGTTATAATACATCTGACCAATAGAATAATATGCAGCAATTTAGGAAATTGATATAGATTGATATATGTCATTAAGGAAAGTGAATAAAAATATGTAACAATGAAAAAATCAATCCAACAAAAGGTATGCCAATCTAAAGAGTGGAACTCGGGTGAGTAGGCGGGATAAAACATAGGAGAAACTTCCATTTTCCTGTATAATATTTTAATTATTTAGTGCATTTTTATAATAAAGGTAATATCAGACAAAATCTCATAGTTTGCTTATAAAGAAACTTACATTTTTTTAAGATTGATTTCTAACTTGTAGTTACACATGATTGAATAAAATGTAGGCATTTATTTCTGTTTTCTTTAAAAACCCCACTAACACAGCAGTAAAGTCATTTAAAAAGGTGTATACTTACAAAAACAAGAAGAAATGAAAAAAGAGCAAAAGAAATATAACAATCAAATTTAGAAAGCATAAAGCTGGTGAGCAAGTGGCAACAACATATTGACCTAAGAGTATTGAAAGTTAACTACCTGTGCTGAAAAAGTACCTGGTGTCTCTATAAGCAAGGTGTGTGGGTAGGGCTAAATACAAAAAGATTGGTCGAAATTTATTTAAGAACCAATTAAACATCTTAGTGTTCTTTCTTATCTCCACACAAAAATATATTACTGGATATAAATTTTCAGGTTTAAGTTTATGTCAAGAAAGATGAGTATAAGCATATTATTTAGGAATGTTGAAGTAAACACAGGTTGAAAAAAAAGCTTGAAAAGTTGAATATAGCTGGGCATTTACACATCTGTAATCCCAGCACTTGGAAGCCAAGGTGGGAGGGTGACTTGAGGCCAGGAGTTTGAGACTGCTCTAAGCAATATAGTGAGACCATCTCTTCAAAAAAAAAAAAAAAAAAAAAAAAAAAAGCTGGGCATGGTTGTATATACCCATAGTCCCAGCTACTTATGAGACTGAGGTGGGAAGTGGGAAGATGGCATGAGCAGCCCAGGACGTTGTGGTTATAATGAGCTGAGATTATACTACTGCACTTCAGAGTGAGACTCCTTCTCAAAAAAAAAAAAAAAAATTGAATATGACTTTTTCCTGAAGAGCAGGTATCAAAAATGGAGCAGGGAAGC
Organism: Cebus imitator; assembly: GCF_001604975.1. Classification (NCBI taxonomy): domain Eukaryota; kingdom Metazoa; phylum Chordata; class Mammalia; order Primates; family Cebidae; genus Cebus; species Cebus imitator. The sequence continues at coordinate 3,807,402 of NW_016107414.1, forward strand.
AGAGACTACTGTTTCATGTTACTTAAACAAGAAACTTTTGGCTTTTGTTACTTTTAAGGTATTTGCCTGCAATACTATTTATTTTTAAAAACTACCTACCTACATACATACTACTATTATGCATAATAATTAAGTAAAAAGAAAAAATATATATACATAAATTATGTTCATAAACATAGAATTTAAAACAAAAAATTTCAATTCTTATTGAAGTCGAGTAAATTTCCACATATTATGCACATTTGTTTTCAGATTAACCATGAAACAAAAATGTCTTTCTACAACATTGGACTTGCAAAATGAAATATATATTCAAAGGATTTTTATATTAAAAATTCTGAAACCACTGTATATGTATGCTGGAACTGAACAATTAGATAAATGGATGGTGGATGGTAGGAGCTAGCTTCCTCATGGCTGGAGTAAAATGTATAGATAAGCAATGGAAAGAAATGAGACTGATCTATGTGGTAATGGATAACGGTGGAATACATCAGTATGAACTTATGCTTAGCTTAATATTTATATACAGAGGCTTACATACAGAAATATAGATTACAGTTTATTGTACAAATTTATATTTACAGTTTATTGTACAAATATATATTTCTTTGCTTTGTCAGCTGAGATCATTTAAAATAAATGACATCCCAGTAGTAATGAGCACACCTAGCAGCCAGATAGTGGTTTCTAATATCATGCCCAAAATCAAAAGCCAAACATCCTCAAATAAATGGCTCATAATGATACTAGGACAATTAACATACAACATGAAGCTCACGCAGTGCCAGGAAGTAACAAAATGCTACACACACATACACACACACACACACACACACACACACAAATGGAGGTGTGTCAAAGGAACACAGGGGCAACTGGAAGAGCTGCCAAAGGCAAATATGGAAGAATGAATTATGGCAATACAGTCAATGAGTCTTGGATTACAAGAATGAAAACAAGTATTGGATTATAGACCAAAGTATAAAACATATGTCTGTGAATCCTCACAGATGAAGACTGTTGAGTGAATGACTAACTGAATGAATGCATGAATAAACAAACAAATACACAGGAGAAAAGAGGTAAATCTGCAATACAGAAGAATTCCAAATAATTGATGGAGAAACCCTGCCCTCAGTGAGGTAGAGCGTAACTTCCTACTAATTAAGTATGGGCTGGGCATGGTGACTTTCCTCCAATGAGTACAATGTGAAAAGGAAGAAAGAATAAGACATGTAAAGTGGAGAAACCTGAGAAGCATTGCCTCAGCCAGGTGATCAAATTTCACAACAACAATCATGAGTTATGTTGGTGGTCTGTACCCTGGGTATGATGAGAGTGACAATTTACTTCTTCCTCCTTCAAATCTAAAACCCTAGTAAAACTACAAGGAAAACTTCATGCCAACCTAAATGGAGGGGGTATTCTACTAAATACCATAGTCATGTACCTGAAAACTCTCAATGTCATCAAAAGCATAGCAAATCTGAAAAGTGTCATATCCAAGAGGAGGCTGAATAGACAGAATGACCAAATGCAATGTGGTAACTTGAATAGGAATCTGGAACAGGAAAAGGATATCAGGTAAAAACTAAGAAAATAAAATGAAATATGAACTGTAATTAATGAAATATTAACAATATTGGCTTACTAGTTGTGACAATAACTTCACAATAATGTACACATTACTGTATAATGTTAATTAGGGAAACTATACTTGAAGTATATCGGAACTTTCTATACTATCTTCACAGTATTTCCCGTAAGTCTAAAATTAAATCAAAAGTAAACAGTTTATGAAAATATATAAAGAGTTTTAATAAACCCAGCACAGTAGGCTCTTTACTCTCTAAATAATCCCACGATATGATTGATGTTCCAGATAAGTGAGGAGTAACATGTCAAAAACATTTACTTTCCCATAAAATAGAACTTAAAGCTCTCTTTCCCTGATAACAGTACCTGTATTTATACTCATAATAAAAAATATTCAAAATTATACAATTTAAAAGAGAGAAGGGTCAATAAAGGAAATTCTCATAATTAGCCAAACTTAGAACACCCAAAGTATGGTTAATTTTCAAAAGAAGATTATTCTTCTAGACCTTTGAAGACTCCTGTAAACATATTCTGGACAAAAATGAAATGTTATTGACTGTATGAACTAATAATTAATTCTGATATAATGCAAGTCCAAATCTTAATTCTCTGATTTTATCATTTATACTAAATAATTTCAAAATTGGTTTAAAATATGCCATTGGTAGCATTTTTAAAAATAAAAGTGCAAATATTCTGTATCTTGTAGCATCATCTCAGCTATGAAAGTGACAAAAGCCACATAAAGGGGAACACAGTCAACATTCAGCATAACTAAACCCTGAAAGGGTGAGATGCTCTCGTTTAAGGTGTAAATCAGCATATTAATATGTGGTACAAGGCTAGGTTGTCATTGACAATCTTCATGTTGCAAAGCCCAGGGTCACTACACTTTCTCCATCAAACTCCGCATGCCATGTAATTAGTACTTCCTCCCTTTTCTCTCTTCACATTCTTCTTGGTGATGCCAAACTTGGTCACCATTTACCATGCTGGCTTCACTTTTGTAAATTCCTTTGCTGGTGTTTCCTCTCATACTCAAGGCTTACTTCTAGGGTTTTTAATCATCTTTGCTCTTCAGTCTCTTGCTCATCCAGTTTCATGACTTCATCACATATGGATGACTTTCCAATCAATATCCTAAGCTTTCACCTGTCTCTACTGCAACCACACTTTCTTATTCAGCCATGTACTCAACAATCGCACTTGGAAGTCTAGTAGGCATTCCAACTTTTATACAGCGAAAAATGAGGTGAAAAGTTGAGTAAAGACCTGTTTCAAAATGTCCTTTTGTATCCCAGTAAAGGTACCATCATCCTTCTGTTGTTCAAGCCAAAAACCTAAAAGTCATTCTTCTCTTTCACCCCCATATCTGATTTGTCAATAATCCCAGCCCATTCTACCTCCAATCACATATTCCCCAAATCTGCTCAGTTATGTCCATCTCAGTGACAGCCACCTGGTCACTGACATTCCCCTCCTGCATGACTGCAGCCACCTCCTGTTTGCCTCCCTGCCTATACACTTGTCAACTGTGTCTGCATTTTCTGTATTCTAAGGTGTACATTTTTTTCATATTTGACACTTCTGAAATTAGAATGCATTTTACAATCAGTTGATGGTACTTTAAAATTACACCAGTTTTTTTCTTTTTATTTCAAATTTTAACATCTCAAAAACAAGAGTGGCTGTTATAATCAATTGTGTCCCTTAATTTTGATAAAATATATGGTATATATATTCTCCACACAAATGTAAAATTAGTACATTTAAAATGCAAATCAGATTGTGTTTCTCTCCTACCAAAATTGTTCCAATAGCCTCCCATTGCTCTGAGACTAAACAAAACAAAATATAACCTCCTTAACATGCCCTATGAGACCCTTTGTTATCTGACCTCTGCATAGCTACCTGACTTTATCCTGCTTCTACACACCCACAGAGTTTTCATGGTTCAGCCACACTGGCCTTCATTCAGTTACCTTCTAGGATCACACTGGCCTCCATTCATTCTTGGAACCTGCCAAGCCCCTTCTGATGCTGGCAAGTGCCCTTTCTTTGCTCTTCTATCATTTTAAATCTGGCTCTTCATGTCAGCCATGTCCTAATGCATGTGCTGCCTCCTTGGCCACATGTTAAATGTAGTCACTTTTCATTATACTTCTGGCAAGTGTTGTTTTCTGCACAATACCTAATACTCCGATAAATTACTTTTTCACTTGTGTATTGACTTTCTTCTCCATTAGATTGAACTACCTGATGAGGGGAAAATTTTCTGCCATATTGCCTGATTCAAAGTGCCTAGAACCATGTCTGGCCAACAGATGAAACTACCAATGCTTGTTGACTCATTTAATGAATAACTTTAATACTTAGAAACAGGCCTGTAAAAAAATTTGTCTTTGAAAGACAGCATGTTGTGATGAAAAAGAGATCTGAGAAATGTGGCATCAAGATTCATCTCTGCAAGTCACACGTTACGTGAGATGTGCAAGTAACTGGATCATCTTAGTCATGCCTTAGTTGGGGAATTGTGTTATTTAATGTATCTTCCAGCTGAGTTAACAGCAGAATCAAACGAGGTGGTGTGTATACAAATTCACTGATGTCATCCACCAAGCACATTTCAGGTTATCACACCATCAGTCTCCATTGAATGTCATATCCATGGTTTCATGGAACTTTATCTCCATCATGTCAGTATTCAGCTGACTATATAAAACTCAGTGTGCACCCAGTGACCATACCTTAGCTTTTAGTACCATTGTCTAATAAAAGGAACGAGGGCTCCTTGGAGAAATGGCTGATTCCAGCGCTTGGGGCAGGGAAAGTTCAGAGTGAGACAGCAGCCTCTCACAATGCCATACGTTAAGGAAGTGCTCAAAAACACAAAAGGATGGGGCATGTCATCAAAAGGTCACAGAAGCCAGCTTGAAAGAGCTCCCAGTGGCCAAAGCTGGAACTATTTGAGCAACACAATAAACAATGTAGTATTGATTATAAGCCAATGTATAAAATAAAAATACATGGTCCATACTAATATAAATAAGTGACTGAATAAATGAGGATAAAAAGATGAATTATTTTGCCGAAGAATTGTGAATATGTATAGTTATCTTCCCTGTAGGAGATGGAATTTTATTCCCTCTCTGCACCATGCAAGATTGAGTACGAGCTAAACTCAGCGACCCACTTCCAAAGAGTAGTGTAGGGGAAAACAAAGCACCTTTAGCAACCTGAAAACACCATCTTGCCAGGTAAGTCATCAAGGTGAGTATCTCCACAATCTTACGTGAATGTGAATGCCATGTATCCTTTCATATGCTAGGACAAGAACGGCTTTGCATGAAGGACTTTGCACAAGGGGCTTTGGGTGGTTTTTTTCCAAAACTCTAATCATGAGAAACATCAGAAAATTCTAAACTGGGGGACAGCTCACAAGGTAACTGACCAACCATCCTGAAAACTGTACAGGTCTTAAAAAAA
>NW_016107414.1:3812514-3855671 GCF_001604975.1 Cebus imitator
AAAAACAAGGGAAATCTGAGAAAGTGTGGAATAGACCAGAGGAGACTAGGATATGTTGACTAAATGCAACGTGGGAAAGACATCAGAGGAAAAGCTGGTGACATCCAAATAAAGTTCGGAGTTTAGTTCATGGTCATGAACCAGTGTCTGTTTCTTAGTTTTGACCAAAACCATGATCAAAACATGATCAAAAATGGACCATCATCTGTGAGAGGGTAACAACGGGGGGAACTAACAAACTCAATGTATTTTAAAATAAATAACATTTCTAGAAAAAGCCAGTCCCTGGGTTAGGTAATTGACATCCAAAAGAGAGACTTCCTTCCCTCACCAAACTCCTGTATCACTAGGGTTGGCACTGTGCTTGTCTAAAAGCATGTCTTTCCCAATCTCTCCTGTGTCTCCTAGCCCTCTTTCACAATTCATGGCCATGCAGCAAGATGTGAGCCAACGCTATTTGGAGAAACTTCCAGGAAGTTTTGTAAATGAGGGACAGACAGCTGGGGAAAGCCACTTTTCAGACTTTTTCTTCTTTCTCTTTGTAACTGCCTGGGACGTGGATAAAAAGGCTAAAATTTCAGGAGCCATCATGCGTCATACAGTGACCCTGGAGAAGGAAGAGTGATGCTGAGAATAGAACAGCAGAAAGACAGAAGGAAGCTGCATCATGCAGAACTGTGCTGGGCTGCCACCCGGCTCTCAGCTGGCAGGCTCAGCGCTGCTGTAACACGTGTGTAATGCGGAGTCTGATTCTATGTTTTGATGTCTGACTGCTAACAGCTTTGAAGCCCCATCCATCATACTTTCCTCATAACCACGTCTTCACAGTCTGATAGGAAAGACTCAATCCTCCCACTTTCAGCCTCTTGCAAAACATGTGAGCCTGTGTCTGTGTAGGAACCTTCATTCTGGCCCTACCCTGAGCCATTGGAGAAACCCAGGCCAGATGCTATCCTGGCTCTCAAGCCATTTCCAGCCTGCTTGAGAGGACTGCCCCTCTCCCCTAGAGACCTCAGTGATATAAGAAAATAACCTTTCCACATTCTTTTTTTGGCTTTATTAAAATCTTGATAAATAACAATTTTGTATACCTAAGGCACTTACTACCAGCAAGCCCATTAACATTGTCATCACTTTACAAAGTTAATTTTTTATGCTAAGTATACTGAAGATCCCCACTCATTTCATGTATACAGCTATAATCACCGTATTTGTTTGATCTTCAGAACTTATTCATCCTGCATAACTGAACCTTTGTACCCTTTGCCAACATCTTCCTTTTCTCCTCCCTTAGCCACCAACCAGTATCATTCTACTCTCTGCTTATAGGAGGTTGCCATTTTTAGATTTCCCAGAGGAGTGAAATCATGTCACATTTGCTTTCCTGTGCCTGGCTTATTTCACCTATGTCCATACCCTCTTGCTGTGTGTGTGGCAACATTAGCCTCAAAATCTGAAACAAACTTTGGATGGGGCTCCATCTGCCTCTGCTGGTGACCACAATAATTGTTTTTTAGCCACTTGGTATTTTGGATTTTGAAGATAAGCAAGCTGCGTATCGCCTCATATGCACCAAACATGCACATTATCTCATTTTATTATGAAGAAAACAAGAGTGAAGTAAATACTTACAATAGAATTCTAAGATAGACTCCCTATCTCCTGCTCCATGATAATCTCCTCCCCTTTAATGTGGACCAAACCTGCCTAATTGCATCTAAACAACAGAAGATGGCAAAAATGAAAGAATCTTAACAGATATAAAGTCCTGAATGAGTTGACATTATGTTAATGAAAAGGGAGAATATCCAGAAGCTGAGCTTGTTTGTTCCTCTGGAGGTCTAGATGGTAGAGAGCTTTCCCTTCTGATTTTAGAGATGTGAGATGCCTTGTGGCTAGAGGGATCATGAGAGAGCCATGTGGCCAAGACTGTGGGGCCTTCGGGAGCCATTTGCAGGCCTCGGATGACAGCCATCCATCAAGTGGGGACTTCAGGCATACAACCAGAAAGAAATGAATTCTGCCCACCATCGTGTGACCTGGGAAGAGGGCCTCAAGCTCCAGAAATAAGCCAGCCCCATTGTCATCTGCATTTCAGCCTTTTGGGAGCTTGAGCAGAGGACAATTTTACCAGATGTACCCAGAATTCTGATCCACCGGCACTGTGAGGTAATAAATGTTGTTAGCTAATAACTGCTAAGTTTGTGGTTATTAGTTATGCAGAATAAAAAAAGACTTATGCAATACTATTTTGAGATACAGCAAAACCAGGAATTCTTAGAGAACTTTGTAATGTCCTTATGAACACTATGTTAGGAGAAAGTGCTGGGATTGTAAAATCCCCTTTGTAAAAATTATAACAATGAAAAAGATCTGACCTAACCGACTCTTTGCTTCTAACCTCCAAGCTGCCCTTGTTCTAACTTTGAAAGAAACTCAGTTTGTAATTAAACTGAAACAAAGATGATAACAGCGCTTTCCCAAAACAAGCCTCCTTCCTGCCTGGGAAACAGACTGCCTTTATAGGACTAACAAATTAGGCATAAGATGTGTAAGTTCCATAATTACTCCTGCAGATAACATCACTGTTGTGGAACCTAAGATTCGCGTTTTGAGATGTCTTTTCAGGATTTTGCATTTCTGATAATGAATGTCTCCACTCAGACTTACCGACTGGTCCTGTGGCCCCCTCCCAGAAACTCAGTCAGTGGAAGGTGACAGCTTTGACTTGTACGATTTCAACTCCAATCTGACCAATCAGCACTCTTCACTCCCTGTTCCCCTACCTGCCAATCTATCCCTTCAAAACCATAGTCTCCAAATTTCCGTGGAAACTGATTTGAGTAGCTTAACTCTGCTTTCCCATTCAGCTGGCTCCACGTGAATTAAATTCTGTATTGTAATTCCCCTGCCTTGATAAATCGGCTCTATCTGAGCAGCAGGTAAAACAAACCTGTTGGATGGTTACAATTTGAACCCGGGTATGTCTTAACTTTGAGTCCACCCTCTTTAGCGCTGTGTTATTCTACCTTTGTGATTTGCATATCAGTAAATTCTGAGATCTTCTGAAAATAAACCAAGTCTTATTTAACTTCATGCTGTCTATGGCCCTTCCACTGTGCTAGATTTTTAATAGATGTTTGCTAAATTCGCTGCACAGTTTTAGAAATGTTGAGCATCACAAACAAGTAGGCTAATTTCCAAATAGCCCAATAGTCAAATCTCATTCATCTTATCAGGACCTCACAGAAAAGTTTTCGAGACAGACTTGCTAAGGTTAAGCACTTTTTATCTGTTCTTAGAGTGGGCAGATGTTTTATGTGCAAAATTAGACTATGACATGAGATTTTTACAAAGCTTTTCATTTTTGCTTAGCTCTGTTGCCTGACTGCACAATCTGAAATTAGAATTTGTTCCTTTTGTGTGCATCCCAGGCTGTCATTTCCATGACAATTATTCACTGTTTCATTTTTAAGATCCATCTACTCTATCTTAATGGAGAGTTGGTTCTATTTCCATTTCTACCCTTCTGAGCAACATCATTTGAAAATAACCACAAATTTGAATATTCAAGATAGACAAGGAAATACTATCCTATATTATACCTCCTTATTAAATAAATGCCGTATGGGTAGCTGATACAGTTTGGATATTTGTTCCCTTCCAAGCTCATGTTGAAAAGCAATCCCCAGTGCTGAAGGTGGGGCCTGTGGGAGATGTCTGTGTAGTGGGGCCGGAGCCCTCATGAATGGCTTGGTGCCTTCCATCCAGTAATAAGTGAGTTCTTACTGTGTTCATTTCCACGAGAACAGATTGTTAAAAAGCAGCCTGACATCTCCTCTCGTCTCTCTTGTTCCCTCTCTCACCATGTAACACACCTGCTCCCCCTTCTCCTTCCTCTATGACTGAAAGCTTTCTGAAGCCCACACCAGAAGCAGATGCCAGTGCTATGCCTCATGTATAGTCTGCAGGCTCCTAAACCAAATAAACCTCTTTTCTTTAAAAATTACCTAGATTCAGATATTCCTTTATTGCAATGCAAATGGAATAATACAGTAGCATATAGATTAACAAGAACATATGAGGCCATAATCTGATCTATTTTTGTGCATAATTCTGACCAATATGTCTCCCTACCTTACCTCAACTCCTCATAATATAGCACCAGGGCTACTGCAAATATCTCTTTCTTCCTGACATTCCATAGTTATTCTACTCTGTGATGTGATTTACATTGTCACCACAAAATCACTTAAAATGCAGCCCTAATGTATTTCACAAATCAACTAGGAGTTGCATGAGATCAAGTACAATCATCTCTAGGTTTGTTAACAATTACACCCTGAGCACCAAGCACCATGCCTGGTATGAAGTTGGTAGCTAAATAATATGTACTAAATAAATAACTGAATGCATATGTGAATATCACTCTTAAAACCCCTCAGCATCTTCTATTTATGCTTAAATCAGACATCATTTTCATTCTGGAATCTTACTGATGCCAAATATTTTATTGGCACATATATTTTATTTATTATTGTTGGTGGATGACTGGATAGATGGATGGATGGATGGACGGATGGATGAACTGTGGATGGATTTGGTGCAGCTTGTTTTACTCCTTTAATACAAACTCATTGAGCACAATGACTAAATTATGAAAAACAAGTTCAACTCTCTACTTCATTCCACATGGACATTTGCAGCTTCGAGGTTATGATCAACCATCCCCATTTTTCAGCCCCAAATCACTGTCGTGGTGAGTCATGTTTACACAATAAACACACAACTTCCAAGTGCTGTCACAGACAGACAAGATGATAACAGGATGATTCTGATGATGAAGATTGCACTATTACTTATCAACATCTTAGGTTTCTTTGAAAAATTATTGGCAAGTATCATCTCATTGAAATTCTCACAAAAGCACTACAAAGTGTTGGTAATGATACCCATTTTGGAGATGTAGAAATCACATCTAAGAGACACTTCATCACTGGCCCAAGGTTATACAGCTAGTTACCTAGATGCCACAGCAGAGGCAAGATCTTAAACCAATCTCTGCTGTAGCTCTCAGTTCTTTCCATAATGCTATCAAGCCTTGATACATGAGACAATGTATATAGAAAATAGCAGTCTGCAAGATAAAACACATGTACTAATATATGCCTCCACAATGTTTTTCTTTTACAAATACAAGAATTTTCACATCTCTGTGGCATTATGATTGCTACCTTTCCTCACACCTGGATCCATCTGCTTCATGCCTGGTTATTATATGTTGGTGGCATTCCATATCAGAAACTGGCCTCTGATCTGCCCCGTCTCATCCTCATGCCAGAAGGAAAAAGGTCATGTCTTAGTATTTATTATAAATAAGAAGCAGCATAATGGATCAGTGATAGCTTGTGTTCTGAAGTCAGATTCCTGGGGTAAAATCTCAAGCATCTGCTAACTTTGCCATTTTATTGTCCTAGACTTTGTGTTTTCTTATCTTTAGAGCAGAACAGTAACCACATATAAAGCAGTAACTTATTATGAAGATTTAATATACTAATGCATATGAAGTGCCAGAAGGCTTCAAGCAAGGTAAGCTACTGTTATTTTTATTTTTATTTTTTTTTTTTTGAGACGGAGTTTCACTCATGTTACCCAGGCTGGAGTGCAATGGCGCAATCTCTGCTCACCGCAACCTCCGCCTCCTGGGTTCAGGCAATTCTCCTGCCTCAGCCTCCTGGGTAGATGGGATTACAGGCATACGCCACCATGCCCAGCTAATTTTTTGTATTTTAGTAGAGACGGGGTTTCACCATGTTGACCAGGATGGTCTCGATCTCTTGACCTCGTGATCCACCCGCCTCGGCCTCCCAAAGTGCTGGGATTACAGGCTTGAGCCACCGCGCCCAGCCAGCTACTGTTATTTTTACAGACAAATTACCTCAGTGGTATTATTTCTGTGAAGTTCTACTTTGTTTTTCTTTTAAGTCATTTGCATAAAGGGATACATTTGTCAACAATATTCATTTGAAATCTTCTTGGCTACAGATGAAAGAAGATGGAGTTAGACAATTACCTGTGACAGCAAGCTTTTCTGTTGACAGATCCTCAGATTTATTGCTCATTCCAGGCCATGTGTGCTCTGGTAACCATCTCCTTTTCCAATGCCATGCACCCGGAATTAAAGCAATGAACATAATAAACAGAAGCTCAGCTTGTTTTCATAATGACGGAAAGATCCAAATGAGCCTTTGTCTCTTATTAAAATCAGCAGATTTTGCCCTAGAGTATTAAAAGTTTTAATCCAGCATTCTGCTTGCCTGCAGGCAAGGCATTCTGTTAGGTAAAATAAAAACACAGCATTTCAAGCTCTGCTCAGAATGTGATAAATCAAGGTTTTTAAAAAAATGACAAATGTTGTTTCTTTTCATAAAAGTAATTTTGGAGCCCAACTCTGTAATTGCCTCTAGGTATCTTATTTCTGCATGTATGCTTTCTAAGAAACCTCAGCATGTGTGTCTCATTACTAATAAATTTTAAAGGCAAGCTCAGTTTTCCCTTAAAATATAGACTCATCTATTTCTGGTGAAGGACTGCATGAGCTTGATGATTTATTGTTTACTAAAACCACAGTGGAGAAAATTCAACTTGTTTACTCTCAATTAAAATTAATAAAATACATCTTAAAATCTTTTCTTTAAAATTATTCCTTGAAGATGCAAAATCTCCTGAATTGTTGGTCAGCTGAGAAATCTAAGGCATAGCATAAGATGAGGCTGCTGGCATTCAAATGCCAGCTGAGTAACACAGCAAAACCCTCCCTCTCCCTCTGGAATATATCATATTTTTACCTTTCATGATGGACATCTCTGAAGCCTTGGGAATTTATTTAAAATCAATCATGGATCCACCTGATATGCGTCTAATGGGAGAAAATGGGAAAATGTCCAGTCTCCCCATGTTTAAGGCAACTGTTAGTGGTCCCTCCCTTCCTCTACCATGGGACAGTCATGCTTGACTCCTTCCAACAATAAGCATCAGTGCCTGCTTCCAGCATCGGGCAGACTTGTCCTCACATGTGGATGCTTAAAGAATCATTTCTGCCATGTAATTAAGAGACTTATCTAAAACATGAATTAATAAAGCAAAGTGTTGTCATCTGAAGACACTGTCTTTTCCATATTAACATCAACGTGGGTAAGACTCTTTTGCCCAAGACAATCATATTATGGGACCCTTGATGAGCCATGAAATTCTTCAGACTTTGTAATTGTGTCCATTCAAAATTTACCAGTTTTGCTAATTCCGTATATCTATATCCCTAACATACCCATAACTTTTGGAAACTAAACTAATAAAAATGTTTTTTAAAAAAGGTTATTTTTCTCTTCATCAAGGCTTTTCCCAAGCATAATATAATTTTAACTTTATTCTAAAAGTGCATATGAATTGTAAATAAAAGTATGAATATAAAGAAAATATAAAGAAGCAGAAAGAAGAAAACAAAATTTAACTTTTATTTTACAACTCTCAACCACTGTTCTTTCCTTCCTTTCATCCCTTCCTTTTCAGTCCTTCCTTGTTTTCTCCCTCCCTCTCTTCCTTCTTTAATAATTAGTCTCTGCATCCCAGGGTCAGAACTCACAAACCATGACCTTGAGCAAGTTATATTCCTCTATACAGAAAGTGCCTATCACACAAAGGTATTGCGAAGATTAAGCTACCATGAATAAATTTTAGAATAGCACCCAGTAAGTAGGAAGCACTCAGTTAAGTGTCACTTGTTATATATTAGCATGTTATACAATAAAATCGCACCATACATGGTATTCTGTTATATGCTTGCCTCAAAAGTATATATATCATTCACGATTTCCAACTTCAATTCATATATTTCTACATTTTAAATGTGCCAATAGTCCATCACACGCACACACACACACACACACTCCACTCTGTTCATTTAATTCCCTGTTTTGCATATTTAATCTCAATTTTTCAGTGTATGTAACCTTCTAATTGCTCTATAATCAGAAATCATAAGAGACCTAATTAATTCACATTTTCTTCTTTATTTCAGTCCTACTGTATGAAAAAGCTCACATGAGCAGAGATGAATGAGATCAGTTATGAAGAAGAATGAAAGGACCTCCAAGGTGGGCCAGCTTGCCAAAGCCTCCAGAAGGAGACAAGTTCACAGGAAATCATAATTCATTTGAAATTAGTTATATTGCATAGGTTTTTCCTTCATGTTGGCATGCATTCTTGGTCAAATTACTTAAAATCTAAGTTTCCTGATCCCTTCAATAAGAATTCAGACATTTAAAGTATTGGCATAAAGATGACATGAAAGAGCACATAAGCAAATACTTTATAAACTATGATATATGAAGTGAATATAAGCTATTGCTATTGTTATGTACAGAGCAAGGAAAGTATTACTTTGTGATTTATAATGCTGGGACAAAGGATTCACTTTTATTTTGATTTTTTTGTTTACTTTTCTTTAAAATCCCGATTATCCAACAAGTCTTTCATTTACATTTTTAAAAATCAATTTTAAATATGTAAAGATCTTCTGTGCCCAATAATAAAACTATCAATCCTATAGAAAAGTTAGGCAAACAATTAATATAATTCATCACTTACAGGAAATGAGGGCCGAGTAGCTTTTAAACATGAAAAGTTATTCCACCTCATTCAGTTAAAAAAAAGGGGGGGATGCAAAATAAAATCTCTAAGTTATCACTTTTCACTGATTAGGCTGATGTAAATTTTTAAAACATCATAATATTTTGTTTTGTCTAGGGTGTGAGGAAGGAAATTTTCATAAACTGGTGATAGATGTATCAATGGGTACAATTTCTTTGGGAAAACTATAGCTGTCAAGTTTTAACATAAGCATAACTTTTGAACCAGTGTTTCAAGTTCTGGGCTTTCATAGCAGAACATATACAAAAAAAGATAGTGTGTTAGAGAAAACATTTTAAAAACAGCCTCATGACCCATCAATAGATGATTGGTTAAATGAAACATGGGAAATTCTTATTTGTACAACCATGCAGTCATTACAAAGAATGAGAGCACATCAGTGCAAAGCAAATAAAAACCCCAATATGATAATAAAACACATTTACCACAATAGGTAAAATGACTGATAATATCATGTGCTGACAATAATGTAAAACAATTAGAATTCCTAAACATTGCTGTTGAGAGTGTATTTCATACGACCATTCTGGTAAAGTCCTTGGAAATATCGATATGCCTACTCCACTTCCAGGTATATACTCAAAATAGTTAATGTCTGTGCTCACCAAAAGATATACACAAGAATGTTTCCAACAGCTGTATTCACAGAAGCCAAACACCAGAAACAACCCCAACAGCCATATACAGTAAAATGGAAAATCTCTGGTTATTCCTACAATGGAACACCACCCAGAAATAAAATAAAACCCTGATTCATTCAATGAGATGAACGACTCTCCCAGACATAACAATGAGAAAACAAAGCTTAGCACAACCAAGTCCATGGTGATGCTTTAATTATGATGAAGTTCAAAAACAGGCCTGTCTAATTGGTCTATTTGCCTGGGCAATGATTTTCTAATCATAATCCTCAAAACACAAGCAACACAAGAAAAAATCCACAAATAGATTTTCACCAAACTACAAAGCTTCTGCAGAGCAAAAAAAAAAAAAAAAAGGAAAAGAAAAAGAAAAAAAAATTTACAGAGTGAAGAGACAACCTATGGGGGAAAATATCTGCAAACCATACGTCTGATAAGTGTTAACATCTCACATGTATACGAAACTCAAACAATAAATATAAGTGACCCAATTAAAAATGGGCAAAATACTTCAACAGCATTTCTGAAAGGAAGACATTCAAATCATGAACAGGTATGTGAAGAAAATGCTCATGTTCAGGGAAATGCAAATTATAGCCAGAATGAGATATCACCTCATATCTGTTAGAACAGCTATTAACACAAATGAAAGGTAACAAGTGTTAGTGAGAATGTGGGGGGTGGGGGAAGAATCTTCATACACTGAGGGAATGTGAATTATTACATTCTATGACATATCTAAAATAGTCAAACTTATAGAAGCAGAGAATAGAACTGTAGTTACCAGGTGCTTAGGCAAGTGCAGGTTTGGGGAGATGTTGATCAAATATACAAAATGTATTAGGAGGAATATATTCAGGAGATCTATTTTATACCATCATGGTTATAGTTAATAACAATGTATTGTATACTTCAAAAGTATTAAGAGGGTACATTTTAAGTATTTTCACCACAAAAATAAGTATTATATAATACCTACGTCAATTAGCTTGATTTAATCATTCCGTAATGTACACATATTTCAAAACATCATGTTGGAAACTCTAAATGTACACAATTTTGTCCATTAAAAATAAAGTATTCGGTGGGGTATGGTTGTTCATGCCTCTAATCCCAACACTCTGGGGGGCCGAGACAGGAGGATTACTTGAGCCCAGGAGTCTGAGACCAGACTGGGCAACAAAGTGAGACTCTATGTCTACAAAAATAAAAATAATTAGCCAGGTATGATGATGGGTGTCCATGGTCCCAGCTACACTGGAGGCTGAAACAGGAGCCATGTTTGTACCGCCACACTCCAGCCTGGGCAACAGAGCTAGACCCTGTGTCAAAAAATAATTTATTATTTGAAAATAGGCCAGGTGCAGTAACTCACTGCTGTAATACCAACACTTTGGTATGCCAAGGTGGGCAGACTGCTTTGAGTTCAGGAGTTCGAGACCAGCCTGAGCAACATGGCAAAATCCCTGTCTGTACAAAAAATACAAAAATTAGGCAGGTATGTTGGCACATGCCTGTGGTCCCAGCTACTCAAGAGGCTAAGGCAGGAGAACTGCTTGAACCCAGAAAGTGCAGGTTGCTGTGAGCCAAGATCATACCAGTGCACTCCAGCCTGGGTGACAGATTGATACCCTGTCTCAAAAAATAAAAACAAAACAAACTATATAATAAAAAGCAAGTAAATAAATAAGTAGCTCATTGTATTAGAAAATACATATTAGCAATTTCAAAAGCATTTTCATTTTGCTACTTAGCATTTCATGAAATGCAGGAAGAAAGTCCACAGTTTTTCTGAGTTCCTTCTTATATTCTCACTAGTTTGATCAGTTTTTTTAAAAAGATATATTGTGGGTACATAGTAGGTGTATGTATTTATGGAGTACATGAGATATTTTGATGCAGGCAGACAATGCATAATAACAACATCAGAGAAAATGGAAGTATTTTTCACCCAAGCATTTATCCTTTTATTACAAACAAGCTAATTACACTATTTTGTTTTTCAATGTAAAATAATTTTTTACCGTAGTCACCTGTTGTGATGTCAAATATTAGATCTTATTCACTCTATCTAACTATATGCTTGTACTTATTAACCACTTCCTGGTTATCATCATTCAGCTCCCTAGTTCTATGAGTTCAATTGTTTTAACTTCGAGCTCCCACAAATACGTGATAACATGTGATGTTTGTCTTTCTGTGCCTGGCTCATTCCATTAAGCATAATGACCTCCAGTTCCATCCATGTTGTTGCAAATGACAGAATCCCATTCTTTTTGTTGCTGAATAGTGCTTCATTGTGCATATTACCCCATTTTCTTTATCCATTCTTCTGTTGATGGACACTTAGGTTGATTCCAAATATTGGCTATTGTGAACGGTGCTGCAATGAACATGGAATTAACATGCAGTTAACATGAACATACAGATAACTCTTCAAAATACTGATTTTCTTTCTTTGGCGTATGTACCTAGAGGCAGGATTGCCAAATCATGTAGTAGTTTAATTTTCAGTTTTTTGAGAAAATTCCAAACTGTTCTCCATAGTGGTTGTACTAATTTACATTCTCACCAAAAAACGCTCCCTTTTCTTCAGATCCTCACCAGCATTTGTTATTGCCTGTCTTTTAGATAAAAGCCATATTTACTGGGATGAAACGATATCTCATTGTAGTTTTGATTTGCATTTGTCTGATAATCAATGATGTTGAACACCTTTTCATATACCTGTTTGCCATTTGTATGTCTTCTATTGAGAAATGTTTATTCAGCTCTTTTGCCCATTTTTTATTCAGATTATAAGAATTTTTTTGCTTATAGAGTTAAGCTCCTTATGCATTCTGGTTATTAATCCCTTGTCAGACGAATAGTTTGCAAATCTTTTCTACCATTCTGTGGATTGTCTCCTAACTGTGTTGATTGTATCCTTTGCTGTGCAGAAGTTTTTTTAACTTTATATGATCTCATTTGTCCATTTTTGTTTTGGTTGTCTGTGTTTGTGAGGTATATTTGCCCAGACCAATGTAATGGAGAGTTTCTCCAATTTTTTCTTAAAGCAGTTTCATACTTTGAGATCTTAGATTTAAGTCTTTACTCCATTTTGATTTGATTTTTGTACATCGTGAGAGATATGAGTCTAATTTAATTCTTCTGCATAGAATATGTAGTTTTCCCAGAACTGTTTATTGAAAAGGCCGTCCTTTCCCCAATGTATGTTCTTGGCACCTTTGTCAAAAATGAGTTTAATGTAGAAGTATGGATTTGTTTCTGGGTCCTCTATTCTGTTCCATTAGTCTACGAGTCTGTTTTTAAGTCAGCATTATGCTGTTTCTCTAGATTTGGGAATTTCTGTTATTATTCTTTTGAATAAACTTTCTACCCCTATATTTCTCTGTACCTCCTTTTTAAGGCCAAAAACTCTTAAATTTGCCCTTTTGGTGTTGCTTTCTAGATCTCATATGTGTGCTTCATTCTTCTTTATTCTTTTCTCTTTTGTCCCTCTGATCATGTTTATTCAAACAGCCTGTCTTCAAGCACACTAATTCTTTTTTTTTGCTTGATCAATTCTGCCATTAACAGACTCTGAAGCTTTCTCAGTATACCAAGTGTATTTTTTAACTCCAGAATTTTTGCTTATTTTTAATTATTTTGATCTTTGTTAACTTTATCTAGTAGGATTCTGAATTCCTACTCTGTGTTATCATGAATTTTATTGAATTTCCTCTAAGCAACTAGTTTGAATTCTGTATGAAAGGGTATGTTTCTTTCTTTCCAGGATTTGTCTCTGGTGTCTAATTTGGTTCATCTGGGGAGGTCACTTTTTCCTGAATGGTCTTGATGCTTGTGGATATTTGTATGTATCTGGACATTGAAGAGTCAGGTATTTATCACAGTCTTTGAAGTCTGGGCTTGTCCTTTTTGAGAAGGTTTTCCAAGTATTTAAGAAAACTGGGGTGTTTTGATTTAAGCTTTAAGTCACTGTGGTTCTATCTCTATTAGGGTCACTCCAAGCGCAGTAATACTGTGGCTCTTGCAGAATCTTAGTGGTGCCACCTTGGTGGTCTTAGATAAGATCCAGAAGAAATTTCTGTATTACCAAGCAGAGACTCTTGTTTTCTTCTTTTACTTTCTCCCAAACAAATGGGGTCTCTTTCTCTGTGCTGAGCTGCTTGGAGCTGGGGAAGGGGTGACACAAGTGCTGCTGTGGCCACCACCACAGGGATTCACTGTGTCAGACCTAAAGTTAGTATAGCACTGAGTCTCACCCAAGGCCTGCAGAAACCACTGCCTGGCTACAACATACGTTTGTTCAAGGCCCTGGGGCTCCACAATCGGCAGCTGGTGAAGCCAGCCAGGCTTGTGTCCTTCACTTTAGGGCAAAGCATTTCCACCAGCCCCACGCAGGTCTAGAGATGTAGTCGAGGAGCCAGGGCCCAGAGTCAGAAGCCTTAGGAATCTACCGGGTACTTTATTCTACTGCGTCTGAACTGGCACCTGAGCACCTGAAAGACAAAGTCCTTCCCACTGTTCCTTTCCCTTTCCACAGGCTGAGGAGTCTTTCCCCGTGGCCACTCCCATCCCAGGCCCATGGGAAGTTCTGCCTGATTACCACTCATGCTCAAAGTCCAAGGGCTCTTCCATCAGCTTGTGGTGAATGATGCCAGTCCTGGGTCTTACCCTTCAGGACAGTGGGCTCCCCTCTGACCCAGGGCAGGTCCAGAAATGCTGTCCAAGAACCAAGGCCTGGTGTTCTACCCCACTGTGGCCAAACTGGTACCTCAACTGCAAAACAAAGCCCCTTTTACACTTCTCTCTTCTTTTTTTAGGTAGAAGGAGACTCTCCCCACAGGCACAACAGCTAGTAATGGGCCAGATATCACCTGAAGCCAGCCCATCTCAGAGCCTCGCCCAAGGTGCACGGTGTGTACTACCTGGCCACCACTGCTAATGATTCAGGGCCCACAGGCTCTTCAGTTAGCAGGTGACGAATCCCACCAGAACTGGGTCATTGCCTTCATGACATCTGAGACACACCCTGGGCCAGAAGGGAACTAGCACCTTGAATGGAGACTCAGGACTCTGCCTGGTGCCCTGTCCCACCGTGGTTAAGGCAATATTCAAATTCCAAGACAAAGTCCTTTTCACTCTTCCCTCTCCTCTCCTCAAGCAGAAGAAAGGATTCTCCTAGAGCTATGAACTGTGCTGTCTGGGGTTGCAGGAGAAGTGGTGAAAGCACTCCCTTGACCACCCTAGCTGGCGTTCTTACTGCGTTGCACACCCTCCTCAGTCCACTGGCTCCAAGCCCAACACAGCACCAGGCCTTGCCCAGGAATTATAGTCCTTGTGGCCTAAACTCTCCATCAAGTTTATTTAGGATCCAAGAGCACTTTAACCCACAGTGGCAAGGCTTACCTGAAACCAAGTTCTGACTGCTGTGGTGGGCAATGCTCCTCTGGCTAGGGCTGGTTTAAAAGTTCTCGCTATGGATGTTGGTTGAGTTCTGCCCAGTACTGTTTTCCATTGTAACAGGGAAGTCCTGATTTCCAAAGCAAAGTTCCACAACCACTGTGCTGTCCTCCATGCACACAGATTCTCCACGCCATGTAGCTGCTGCTAGGGGGCAGGGGAAAGTGGTGACATCGATGATTCAAGACTTGTCTTTCCTACCCTCTTCAGTGCCTCTCTGGTGACATGGAGTTAAAACCAGGTACTGTGATCACTCACCTGATTTTTGTTTTTTTATGGAGGTGCTTTTCTATGTCGTAAAATTTGGTGATCTTCTGGGGAGGATAATCAGTAGAGGCTTCTATTTGGTCATCCTGCTCCTGACAGCTAGTTTTTGAAAGAGGTTATTACCTTATCATTTTGTCTTTGGGATGAAAATTCTGAAGATTCAAGTGAAGACTCTGTAATGTTAGTTATTTTCATCTAAAGCACTGCTTGATTACAACATTTTGCTTAATATAGGGGGAAAAAAGCCCAGGCCAATTTACGGTAATAGAAGTCTGAATAATGTCTACCTAAGATTACACCAAATCATTACTCGCAAAGTCCTAATTTCATTTTCCCAAAAGCACTTACCAATATATACCAACCTTTGTTTTTCAAAAGTATCTAGGCTGTTAGACTCTGGACCACTTCAGAATATAATTATAGAAATTTTCTGGTGGATATGTGAAGTGTTGATTTTTAGAATCAACTCACTGGTAAAAGTTTGAGAGCAAAATTACTGCTGTAAATAAGCAGAACATCAGAGGCAGTGTCTCCAATCCATATGAAATAGATAACTTGAAAAATAAATTAGAAAGAAATAATCTGACCATACATGGCAGAGGGTATTAGAGTAGTCTCATTCCCCCAGATGAAGTGAAAAAAACAAAACCCAGTAATGGAAGTAAAAAATAAATCCACAAAGACAAAGGAGAAAGGCAAAAATCAACCTTTGGAGAGTTATATAAAATAGACTCAATGTTTAGATCTAAAAGTAAAACAGAGTAACCTATCAAGCTTACTAAAAATAGATATTCATAGGTTTCACTTTAGAAGCACTGAAACAAAACATCTTGAGTGGAACCCAGGATGTGATGTACAGAGCACGTGTGTGGTGTGTGTGCACGCGCGTGTGTGTCAGCATGCATGTACAGTGCTCTATTGTTTTTGTTCACCACCCTGAGAACCACACTAATGGTTCTGATATGGTCAGTGAAACACTGGCATTCATGAGTCTCAGGGACACTGGTTTAGATTTTTCCCTTCATCTTCTGTGACATACATGCATGTTTCCAGGAAACAAACAGTATGAGGAAAAATCAAACATGTTTTGATAACTGATTTTTTAAAATTTTTATTTTATTTTTCCATAAGTTATGGGTGTACAGGTGGCATTTGGTTACAGAAGAAAGTTTGTTAATGGTGATTTGTGAGATTTTGGTGCACCCATCACCCAAGCAGTATAAACTATACCATATTTGTAGCCTTTTATCCCTCGCCCCTCTCCACCCTTCCCCTCAGGTCCCCAAAGTCCATTGTATGATTCTTATTGCATTTGCATCCTCATAGCTTAGGCATATGAAAACATACGACGTTTGGTTTTCCATTCCTGAGTTACTTCCCTTAGAATAATAGTCTCCAATCTCATCCAGGTCACTGCAAATGCTGTTAATTCATTCCTTTTTATGGCTGAGTAGTATTCCATCATACATACACACACACACACACACACACACACACACACACACACACGTTTCTTTATCCACTCATTGATTGATGGGCATTTGGGTTGGTTCCAAGATTTTGCAATTGTGAATTGTGCTGCTATAAACATGTATATTCCGTCAATTTTTGTCCTTATTTTTATTACTGTTTTAAATTTTTATGATATTTCAACAGTTTTGGGGGCATAGCTGGTTTCTGGTTACATGGATCAGTTATTCAGCAGTGGTTTCAGAGATTTTGGTGTACCCATCACCCGAGTAGTGAGAAACAATTGAGGGTAGCACGAAGTGTTAGATCTCTGGAGTGAGGCTTTGGCTTAAAACCAGACTCAGCCATTAGCTACATGTCCCTATTAACTTGCTTGCCTGGAAATGGGAACAATATTGCAAGAAATAAAGTTCATAAAACACCTAGCATATAATGAGCACTCATGAAATGTCAGCTGTTATTTTATCTTTACACATTCTATCTAGAAATACATAGGCATTTTTGTCCACATAATTCAAGAGGGAATAAGTTTTCTATAGGTTTCAGATGGGAGTTTTCATGTGAAAAGTGGTATATTTCCATTTTCCAACTATAATCTTCAAATCTTCATTTCACTTTGCCTGTACCACTCCTTTCTTGGAAACTGGGTTCTAGAAGGAAGCTTCATGATATATCGAGCAAGCTCATGGCTGTGTCATGGTGCCAGTACAGCCTGACACAACACAGAAAAGGCTCACTAAACATTTGTTGAATATGCAAATAAACAAAATGATCTATCAAGACATTTAAAACATAAGTATTGCCAATTGATTAGACATGTGGGCCACTGTATTCTCCCGAGACACTTGATAAGCAAAACAAAAGAGGGAATCTTCCTCAACTCATTTTATGAGCATCATCCTGATACCAAAACCTGTCAGAGACACAAGTAAAATAGAAAATTTCAGGCTAATATCCATAATGAACATAGATGCAGAAATCTTCAATAAAATACTGGCAAATGAAATCTAACAGCACATCAAAAAGCTTCTCCATCACCATCAAGTCAGCTTCATCCCAAGGATGCAAGGCTGGTTCAACATATTCAAATCTATAAACATAATCCATCACATAAAGGGAACCAATGTCAAAAACCACATGATTATCTCAATAGATGCAGAGAAGGCCTTCGACAAAATTCAACAGCCCTTTATGCTAAAAACTCTTTAACTAGGTATTGATGGAACATATCTCAAAATGATAAGAGCTATTTATGACAGACCCACAGCCAATATCAAACTGAATGGGAAAAACTGGAAGCATTCCCTCTGAAAACTGGCACTAGACAAGGGTGCCCTCTCTCACCACTCCTGTTCAACATAGTATTGGAAGTTCTGGCCAGGGCAATCGGGCAAGAAAAAGAAATAAAGCGTATTCAATTAGGAAAAGAAGAAGTCAAATTGTCTCTATTTGCAATGACACGATTGTATATCTAGAAGACCCCATCATCTCAGCCCAAAATCTCTTGACACTGATAAGAAACTTCAGCAAAGTCTCAGGATACAAATTCAATGTGCAAAAATCACAGTATTTCTATACGCCAGTAACGGACAAACAGAGCCAAATCATGGGTGAATTCCCATTCACGATTGCTACAAAGAGAATAAAATACCTAGAAATACAACCAACAAGGTATGTGAAGGACCTCTTCAAGGAGAACTACAAACCACTGCTCATGGAAATAAGAGAGGACACAAACAGATGGAAAAAATATTCCATGCTCAAGATTAGAAAGAATCAATATTATGAAAATGGCCATACTTCCCAAAGTAATTTATAGATTCAGTGCTATCCTCATCAAGCTACCATTGACCTTCTTCACAGAACTGGAAAAAAACACCTTAAACTTCATATGGAACCAAAAGAGAGCCTGCATAGCGAAGACAATCCTAAGCAAAAAGAACAAAGCTGGAGGTATCAAGCTACCTGACTTCAAACTATATTACAATGCTACAGTAATCAAAACAGCATTGTATTGGTACCAAAACAGAGATATAGATCAATGGAACAGAATGGAGGCCTTGGGATTAATGCCACACATCTACAACCACCTGATCTTTGACGAACCTGACAAAAACAAGCAATGGGGAAAGGATTCCCTGTTTAATAAATGGTGTTGAGAAAACTGGCTAGCCATGTGCAGAAAGCTGAAACTGGACTTCTTCCTTACACCTTATACAAAAATTAACTCCAGATGGAGTAAAGATTTAAACATAGGACCTAACACCATAAACACCCTAGAAGAAAACCTAGGCAAAACCATTCAGGACACAGGCATAGTCAAGGACTTCATGACTAAAACACCAAAAGCAATGGCAACAAAAGCCAAAATAGACAGATCATGTCTAATTAAACTCCACAGCTTCTGCACAGCAAAAGAAACAATCATTAGTGAACCAACAACCAACACAATGGGAAAAAAATTTTTGCAAGCTACTCATCTGACAAAGGGTTAATATCCAGAATCTACAAAACACTGAAACAAATTTACAAGAAAAAAAAAACAAACAACCCCATCAAAAACTGGGCAAAGGATATGAACAGACACTTTTCAAAAGAAGACATTTATGCAGCCAGCAAACACGAAAAAATGCTCATCATCATTGGTCATTAGAGAAATGCAAATCAAAACCACATTGAGATACACCTTCCGCCAGTGAGTATGGTGATTATTAAAAAATCTGGAGATGACAGATGCTGGAGAGGATGCGGAGAAACAGGAACACTTTTACACTGTTGGTGGGAGTGTAAATTAGTTCAATCATTGTGGAAGACAGTGTGGCAATTCCTCAAGGATCTAGAAATTTAAATATCATTTGACCCAGCAATCCCATTATTGGGTATATACCCAAAGGATTATAAATAGTTCTATTATAAAGACACATGCACACATATGTTCATTGCAGCACTGTTTACAATAGCAAAGACTTGGAACCAACCCAAATGTCCAATGATAGACTACATTAAAAAAATGTGGCACATATATGCCATGGAATACTATGCAGCCATAACAAATGATAAGTTTGTGTCCTTTGTAGGGACATGGATGAATCTGGAAACCATCATTCTCAGCAAACTGACACAAAAACAAAAAATCAAACACCACATGTTCTCACTCATAGGTGGGTGTTGAACAATGAGAACACATGAACACAAGGAGGGAAACATCACACACTGGGGCTTGCTGGGTGGTGGGGGGCCTAGGGGAGGGATAACAGGGGTTAGGGGAACTGGGGAAGGATAACATTAGGAGAAATACCTAATGTAGATGACAGGGGGATGGATACAGCAAACCACCATGGCATGTGTATACCTATGTAACAAACCTGCACAATCTTCACATGTACCCCAGAACTTTAATAATAATTTTTTTAAAGTACCTATGTCAAGGATGGTGAGGAAGATCAGGCTATTAGTTTGGCAGTTCAGAAAACAGTGGAGTGTCTTGGGTCTTGTCTTATTACACAGTTGAATTTCTGAGCACTCTATCACATTTTGTTTCATCTCACGCAGGAACAGTGACATAAAGTACAGCCAATTTGAAACACTCTGGCATAAGATTTATCAGTGACAAAATTAAAGATAAAAAACTTCAGTAAAAGTTCATAATGAATATTCCATAAACAGTCAGAACTGGTGTGGCTGAATTAAATATTTAGTAGTATCTATTTTCTGCAAAAAAGGATACATTTGAAGGCAATCATATTAAGCAAATGGATACATTTTCAGGTCAGTTAATCAGAAAGATGAACTTAGTTGCACGATGTCACATTCTCCAAATTTGTTACTGTGAGACAACAGGACAAAGCCACACCTGGGATTCAATTTATTAGCAGTAGCAATAGTAGGATTTTCAAAAGCCCCTGACTCACTCTGTTCCCCAGAGTGGAGTGCAGTGGGCACGACTGGCTCACAGTGCAGCTTCAACCTCCTCGGCTCAAGCAATCCTCCCATCTCTGCCTCCTGAGTACCTGGGACCACAGGAATACACCGCCATGTGCAGCTAATTTTTAAACTTTTCATAGAGATGGGGTCTATGTTGCCCAAAATTGTCTCGAACTCTTGGGCTCAAAGTTACCCTCCCACCTCAGCGTCCCAAAGTGCTGGGATTATAGGCACAAGCCATTGCACCTGGCCAACCATCATGCCTGGCCACATTCAGTCTGTATTGCAAGCTCTGATTCCCTCTCATAAGCACATCCTTTGCAAAAGTGTGTGAGAAACCCTGACAGGTAAGATAACCCCTAATATGAAGGAAGAAACAGTGATGTATGACTATTGTGGTATTTTCTACCAATCTCTTGATATCCAGAAACTTTCAAGGCAAACATTTCAAGAAATCGATTGAGAAATGCACTTTCTAAAAAGACCTTTAGGGGAGGCATAGTGGTTCATGCCTGTAATCCCAGCATTTTGGGAGGCAGAGGCAGAATAATTGTTGAGCTCTGGAGTTTGAGACCAGCCTGGCAACATAGGAGACCCTGTCTCTACAGAAAATTAACAATTAGTCGGGACTGGCCGCACATGCCTGCAGTTCCAACTACTTGGGAGGCTGAGGTGGGAGGATCGCTGGAGCCCAGGATGTCAAGGCCACAGTGAGCTGTGATTGAACTAATGCATTCTAGTCCAGTCCAGGTGACAAAGTAAGACCCTGTCTCTTAAAAACAACACAAAACAAAACAAAAAATGCCATTTAGCCTAGCACCACCACTGTCTGCACATACCCACACACTCCCTGGAAGCCCAGGATAATACTGATAATGGTCAGGACACCAACATGAATGCTTTGGAAACATATCCAAGACGGCTGCCACAGTGACTATGCTCACATTTCATTTGGTGAATACTACTGAGGAAGGTGAATTAAGCTCTTCAGACTCGAGTGATAAGGGGGAGAAAGATGGATAAGAGTTTCACTTTTATAGAATCTATATTCTAATGGGGAAGAAAATATAAACAAATATACAACAATGCAATTCAGACATGAAAACTATTCTGAGAAAAACACGACACAATTATAGAGAAGTGGAAGAGAAGGGTCTCAGTAGACTCAGAAGCTGATTGAGGTTGGGTTCTCTGGGACAGGAAAGTTCCTTAAGGAACCCTGAAGAACTGACTTTTCCTTTGAGATCTGAACGTCACTAAGAGCCAGTAAGCTGAGTAAAGATATAACAGTGTTACGGAGATGGAGAAAAGAAGGAATTAAGAACCCCATTGCTGGGTATATACCCAAAGAACTATAAATTGTTCTACTATAAAGACACATGCACACGTATGTTCACTGCAGCCCTGTGTACAATAGCAAAGACCTGGAACCAACCCAAATGCCCATCAATGACAGACTGGACAAAGAAATTGTGGTACATATACACCATGGAATACTACACAGCCATAAAAAATGATGAGTTCATGTCCTTTGTAGGGACTTGGATGAATCTGGAAGCCATCATTCTCAGCAAACTGACACAAGAACAGAAAACCAAACACCTCATGTTCTCACTCATAGGTGGGTGTTGAACAATGAGAACATGTGGACTCAGGGAGAGGAGCATCATACACTAGGGGCAGTTAGGGGGAGGGAGGGATAACATGGGGAGAAATGCTGGATATAGTATACACCTGAAGTAAAATAAAAAATAAAAAAATTTAAAAAATAAAAAAAAAGGCTTCCAATCTGGAAAAAAAAGAACCTTGAGTTGAACGAAGCTTGTGGCTCAGTTTCAGGGATCGGCCAAGTTTCTCTGTAAAGAGTCAGAGA
Organism: Cebus imitator; assembly: GCF_001604975.1. Taxonomy (NCBI): domain Eukaryota; kingdom Metazoa; phylum Chordata; class Mammalia; order Primates; family Cebidae; genus Cebus; species Cebus imitator. The sequence goes on from NW_016107414.1 coordinate 3,834,865, forward strand.
GTAAATATTTTTGGCTTTGCATGCAACAAAATATCTTTTGCAGCCAAGTAACTCTGCCATCTTAGCTCAAAAGCAGCCATAGGCAATATGTAAATAAAGGGGTTTGGTCACGTTCCAGTAAAACTTCATTTATAAAAAACAGGCAGCAGGTCTAATTTGGCCTTTGGACTGTGATTTATCAACTCCAGCCCTATTGCTAATGATAATTTGTTGTGTATACTCCTCTCCCCCAAAATTTGAATTATGTGTCTACCTGTCTATCAATATGTTAAGCTACAAATCCTCATATTTTCCAAACTCCACTGATATATTAATTTTAACTCAGCCTTATTTTAGTGTTTCCTTTTCGTACTGACACCAGAAAGTAAGATTTTATACCATGCATTAACACTAAAAACCACTTTTATTTACATGAAAAATACCACCATCCATGGAAAATTAATATGCCAATAATTTATAGCCACTGTACTGCATTATGCATTATAAAACAGGAATAAAATAACCTATATTGACATTACAGCTTAGAAGAAAACAGAAAAAAAATGCTACATGGCCAGTTTTTTAAATGATAATTTTGCCTTTTATAGAAAATTTGCTGATTCACATTTTAATTGTTCTATAAATCAGTTTACCTCCCTTCTGAGCTCCCTCTCACATATATTCTCTTCAAGTGATAGGAACAGACAAAAGAGAAAAACAAATAGAAACGCATGGAGCAAAACCACAAAAAACACGTACTAATAAAATTATTCAATATATTAGCAACCTTCCTGAAATATAAAACCTTTTATCATTGAAGTTGACCTGGATTTCAGAAACATTGTGTCACTGTCACAAACATTTTTTTAATAGAACGGCCAGATTGAACAACGTAATGATTAGCATATATTTTATTTTCTATCTTAGACTATAAACAGCTTGAGAGGAGAGAATTGTCTCACTCATCCCTGTATCAGCCACAGAACACAGGAGAATAATTTGCTCATAGCTCAATAAATATTAGTTCATTTTAATTATTTTCTGTTAGGGAAATAGAGTGTTCTGATGGAATGAGATAAAGATGGATAAGTGAAGGAGATTCTGCCAGTGGATTTACAATGGGCCTTTGAAACCTGCTGAGCCATGCATGAATGGTATATTCATGAGAAGTCTCTGTAGACCATACTTCTGAGACTGGTATGTCTTGGATCTTTGGAACCTTCATCCATGTGTTAAGTCTTTAATTCAAATTGCAAAACCAATTCCTTGAGCTGGAATAGCCACAAAAGGTTCACTTTCTTTGAACCTCCAATGCTCTGAATGATGAGTTATCATTGTACTTAGCTTACAAAACTCTTTTACACATATTAGTTCATTTACTTTTCAAAGTAACCAGTGAGGTCAATACTCTGTAAAAAAAATAAGATTTCTATTAGTAGCAATAATTTTTTTGCTGCCACAGTTAACTATTATCCCCTAATTCAGTAATTTGACCCAGGTCACAGGTGTTTAGTGGAGATTTGATCTTCCATTCAAATAGAGTACAAGACTTGTCAAACTACAAATAAAGATAGAGCCATCCCAAAAAATGACAGAATTTATGATTGCAAAATCCTATTTCTTATAACTCATTTTAGTCTCTTTTTCTCCTTTTATTTTTCCAGAAAAATAAATCTAAGCTTTTTCACTGAATTCACATTGCTATTTACTATAAAATAATATGTAATTATTAAAGGATTATAAATATAATAAAGTTAGTTTTAAAAGCTTTATCCATCGCTTCCTATTATGGTTTGAATTGGCACATTTTAAGGGAATTAGAATCTATTTTTGTTGCAGGTACTGGTAGCTTCTTTTCCAATATTCAACTTCCTTCTTTCATATTAGAGAAACTCCTATATTTTGGAGGTGAGCATATGGTAACCTATAATAAAATATGTTTGTCCTTCCTTTGTAGCAAGTTATGATCAAGTGAGCAAGTTATGAATAAATGAGATGTCGGGAGAAGTATCATAGAGCATCTTCTGGGACTTTTTTCTAAATGATAGCTGATAGTCATCCTTAGCGTTTTTTCTTCTCTGGTCTTTCCTTTTTCTACTTTATAGAATGCAGATGCTCTCGGTAATGCTTTAGCCACAGTTTCATACCATGAGGTCAATGACCTCTCCTACAAAATAATGAAGGCCTGAAATTAGGTCTCTGAGGGTTCAAAGAGTAGAAGTATGACACTAACCTTTAATTGAATGCTGTGAGTATACCTGAGAGAGGAAAACTTCTGTTTAATACTGATATTTTGGCCTTTGTTATTCACAGCCAAAACTCATCCCAAGTGATTTTACTGATCGCTTTTCCAATTGCAGTTATTTATGTGTGAAATGGTATTTAGGAGGGATAAAGAAAATATGTCATAATCTCTAACCACATTAAATATATCAAATACATATATATTGACAATGCCACAAGTTGTAAAACTTTTAAAGTAAGTCCTACCAGCTTCATAATGAAATATTAAAGGTATATTAATTTAATTAGAATGTTAAAGATTATCCTCTGAATTAATATTCTACTGATACTAGTTACAATTTATAACTACAATCACACAAATTTAGGGATATTTGAGAAGAAAATCCACAGAAAAAAAATTAAGACTTTCAAATTATTACAAAATGTTTTACTATCTTGACAAAACAAGATTAAAGGAAATAATCAGCAGACTTCAAATTTCAGGTCTCATGGTTTTGAATTTAATTGACAATGCATACAGCTGTGGGTCTAATTTAACTGACAATAGATAGAGTCGTGGGTTCAAAGTTGGAGGTATTCTTGCAAGAATTCCCTAAATTGTTCTCTATCTCATCTGGGAGCATTGTGTAGACTCAATTCAAGACCCGATTTTGTCCTAAGGTATGAGTGTTCTCAGTTGGGCAGAGGACCCAATAAGTGGGTCAGTCAGATATTGAAGATGGAGATTGCTCCCCTATCCCCTGTTTGCAACCTCAATTTTTTTTTTTTTTTGAGATGGAGTCTCACTCTGTTGCCCAGGCTGGAGCGCAGTGGTGCACCTCAGCTCACTGCAACCTCCTCCTCCCAGGTTCAATCAATTCTCTGCCTCAGCCTCCCGAGTAGCTGGGATTACAGGTGCCTGCCACAATACCTGGCTAATGTTTGTATTTTTAGCAGAGACAGGGTTTCATCATCTTGACCAGGCTGGTCTTGAACTCCTGACCTCATGATCCACCCGCCTCGGCTTCCCAAAATGCTGGGATTACAGGCATAAGCCACGGTGCCCTGCCTGCGGCCTCCCCCCTTTCAAGCCTGATCGTCCACTACACACTAAACTCACTGGTCAAAGCCCAGTACTCCAGGCTTGCTCATGCTTCACAGGCTTTGGTTTTCTTTGCTTGGGATGTTCTTTCCCAGGCATTTCCGTAACTGTTTTCTTTAGGACTTTGTTCAGAACTCAATTCAAACGCCAGTTTCTTAAAAATGCCTTCTTAGTACTTCCGAAATTAGTGCCACTTCTCTACTTTTATCACTTTCTGGGGCATCACTCTGTTTTGTGTTGCTTTTTTTATTTTTGTAGTGCCCATAACCTTCTGAACCTATCTTTTTCTTAAAACCACTTTATTATTTATCATCTGCATTCTCTCATTTATCCACATCTGTCTGTTTTCTGTAGTACGCTCATACATAGTATGTGATACACAGTTAAACCGTTGATTATTTGTTGAAAGAATACATAAATCAGTAAAACAAGCATTTTCTCTTTAATTTCTTCAGTGTTTTGAATGCAGCATGCTCATTTATACTCTAGAAAAATGTGATAATATGAAAAATAGCAAAATGATTTTCAGGAATTTTTAAATGGGGCCTTCAAGTAGAAATCCTACTATAATTTCACCCATAAATGGCACCTGTATAAGCTGTAAATGAATTAGAAAGCAAAGGAAAGTTAAGGATAGCTCACCTTTTGATCTTATGGATCCTGCAAAGTTACTTTTAGCTACCACAGCAATCACCTGATTGGCTGGATCCTCCTAAACAACCTCGCTATTTGTTTTTGCCTTTTCTTTGGATCTTAGGGACTTATCTATATTTTTCTATATCATTTCTGTTGCTTGAAACCAGAGAAAACTTACATGAAATATAATTCAACAGCAAGCTGAAGAGATGAAAAACGAGTTGCAGAATCATCTTCTATGTTAAGTCACCAAAGCATAGCTGGACTCCTCTTCACTTTGAAAGGCCATAGTTGGCAATTCAACAGATAGAAATTAAAATAACGTATTCACAAAATAAATATGAATATAACTCCAGGGCAACTTTTGAATGCCTCTTTGGTGCTGATACTGAAACACAGTGATATGAAAGGTAGACACTTACTCATTAATGTTAAAGTGGAAGTTCATCTGGCATGCTTGTCTAATTTATTTGGCCTGAAAGCTTTTAACTTTTAAACTGAATCCAAGTGTGAACACTTACAATTTAGTGCCTCTTTTAAAACTTATCTGTTCAGAATGCATGAATATTCCTCCAGCGAAAGGGATAATAGGAAAGTAAATTAATTATATTTTAACTTTCCAATCTCATTTTCATTTTGCAAGAACTGTGCAGGATAACTATTAACCTTTCATTTTAAATGAAAAATTTAAAGAATTACCATCAGGTAATTTCAAACCACAACAAAGAGAGGCTGCATATCATGGATCCGTTCTTACCAAAAGTATCATCCTGAAATGTAGACTGACTTAGCATCATCCAGGAATGCTTTTAATACCATTTTTTTTTCAATCTTAGTCACAAGTATTCATGCAGGGGTGCTCATAAAATTTGCAGTTATCAGAGTTGAGGAGTTTCAAAAATAAAGCTTGTATGAATCAACTTTCTTTCCCCCCGCCCCAGCTAATGTTGAAAACAATTACATCAATGCCTGTCTGATCTAAAACTTCATTCATTAGACAGTACATGTAGATGTACTTAGTTTATTTAAACCACTTGCTATTTTATTTTTAATTTCAAAAGGCTAAGTATTTGTTACCCCATATGGTTCAGAATCTACAGATTTGAACTTCTCTGATTTATATGCCATGAGGATCAGATTATGCCATTTCCCAGCTTAAAACCCTTCAAGGATTCCTTTTGCTCTAGGGATAAAGCTTATAATCTTCAACAAGTCAGATCAAACAGCAGCTCCCCCTCTGCTTTTCTCTCTCCCTGTTCCCTTCTTCACAGTCTTCATTCCAGGCGGCATCACGTCACGGATATTCAGTGTGCTGTGATCCGGACGTTTTGCTGTTCTATCTTCCTTTTCATGCTATTTTGGTGCAGAGGGGGGACACCTCCATTTGCATTATGATTTTTACTTTTGTCTCCAGTACATTTGTGGCTCAACACAGCATTTCTTAATTTAAATGTTTGATATTTTGTTCATCACAGATTTTTGCAGTACTTTTCATTTCTAACAATATTGCATTAAGTGTTATTTGTCTTGAGTTTTGCTTTGTTATGCACCGTAAAAATGTGGTTCCAAGGAGAGTGAGGCACACTAGACTTTGCCCTGTCTACTCCATACATTTCTCTCCATACCCAGCTTGATATAGAAGGCCAGTGGTTTCCCTCACCCTCTATGTAGAAGCCCTGCCTTCTAGCAAAGGGGACCTGGGTTTTAAGTCAATTATATGGAAACTGTAACCCCCACATATACAGCATTTGCTGTGAGCAAAGTTCTAACAACAGTAACATCATTGCTCCTCAATGAGGGAAACAACTCAGTGAGGCAGAACCTCAAGTTCACTTCTTCACTTCGAGTATACAAGGGTTAAACCTGGAGAAACAGATCAACCTTGCTCAACATCACACAGCTTTTAGATTTGAACTTGGAAAATCTGGCATCAGAATTCACACTTGTATTCACTATACTGTCTCCCAGTGATTCCAGCTCTTGTTTAATAAACAGTTGAAGTCTCTCTAAAAAGTAACAAAAGAATGAAGGGCCCAGTCGTGATTACTAATGCCTATAATCCCAGTGTTTTGGGAGACTGAGGTGGGAGCATCACTAGAGGTCAAGAGACCAGCCTGGGAAACATAATGAAACCCTCTTTTTACTGAAAAAAAAAATAAATTAAAAATAGCCAGGCATGGTAGCAGGTACCTGTAGTCTCAGCTACTTGGCAGGCTGAGGCAAGAAGACTACTTGAGGCCAAGAGTTCAAGGCTGCCGTGAGCTATGATTGAGCCACTGCACTCCGATCTATGACAGACTAATACCCTATCTTAAAAAAAAAAAAGAAAAGAAAAGAAAAGAAAAAATAATTGAGGCATGGAAAGAGAGATTTGGAAGGGTAAGCAGCAAAAATTTGAGTGGATGAGGGCTGAGCAAGTGGGTTGGGATTGGCGGTCCTGGGATGTTTCCCCCGGGGGGCAGCACACACAACCCAACAAGGAATAAGTGATTGAATTAGAGACTGTCTGCTGAAATGCCCAGGAGCTTCACTGGATCAAGAAGGTCTCATCCATCACATGCACTCAGGCGTGGCCCACTTCCTCCTGGGGCTGGCGAAAGGTGGAGATTCTGCCAGCGCCAGATTCACCCCGCCTTCACTCAATACCAGCCTGACAGTCCTGAATGTGTACTTTACAACGTCCCAGAACTCATGAAGGTCCAAAACGGGGCTTGTCCTGAACATATGGGGATTAGTGGTGGTGAGAAACCCCTACCCTTATATTTAGAAGTAACTAGAAATACCAAGATTCCTGAGCTGAGACAATGGGTATTCATCCTATATTTACACTGAATATTTCAGATCTTCTAAAGGACTATTCTTTTTCACCCTTGGCTTCTCATAAGGGGCTTCAGAGCCTCAAGTATGCTTACCTCTTTGCTGTCCCCTCCTTCCCACCCGTGCTACTCCTGGAGAGTTCCTATCCATGTGCCATCTCAGATGCCATTTCCCCCAGAACGCTCTGGCTTTCCCCAAACGCCTTGCTATTGCGCTAGAACAGAAGTCAGCAAATGAGACCAGAGCTCTGCAGACATTTCTGGCTTTGCACACCATACGGTCTCTGCTAAATGGAACTCTGTTGTTGTAGTACAAAAACATTCATAAACAGTGTGTTTAAAAAATGGGTATGGCTGTGTTCTCACAAAATTTTATTTACAAAAATGGGTTGTTGCCCAGATTTAACACTTGGACCATAGTTTGCTGACCCTTGGTTTAGAGTACAAACTCTGTGAATGTCTTTCCCCCCACCCCCACCATTTTATTCATAATCTAACATCATATTAGGTTATGAGAATTCAATGTTGCTCATTAAATACAGGTTGTATTAATTACTTAAGGTATTGATTTTCCCTCCTTTTGGAGGACCAGTACATTGCAGCCTCTGTTTCAAAACCTATTTCATTGTCAGGAAACAAGATGGCATTTTCTAACTATTTTTTGAAGTCTATTATAATTGCTAAGCACAAACCCTGTCAGCAGACACAACTATGTTCATACTGTGTGCCCTTAAAAGATTATTTAACATCTCTGAACCTTGGTTTATTATTTTATAAAATGGGAGTAATGTTATCTAACTTTTAATGATGTTTTAAGTATTAAATGATTTGGTTTATATCAAGTGCCTATATCGGATTACTTACATGAGAAATTCAATTACTCACATAATTTTGATTACACGAGTAATCACATTTTGATTCCATCTTGTTGCAATGCTGTCTTAAAGAAGTTAACTGTGCCTCTCCAAGTCAAAAAAGAAAAGAAAAGAAAAAAAAAGAAAAGACATAACACCTCTTCATTAGCTTAACTGAACCTATCTGAATCTTACACTCAGCAGTGTCAATGCTGACAACTCTGTCCTCAGTACTCCAATGCTTACTTAGGGGAGTTTGCATCTCCCAACATCAACAAAAACACTTCACCAGTGAGAGGAACATCAGCCCTAACTTCGTATTTAAACATAAATAGAGGCCACAATTTCCAAGTGGCTTAAGGAACTTTTTTTTTCCATCACAAACACACTTCATCTTTAATGTCTGAGACAATGACTATGAACATTAATGAGAAGAACCATTTAAGAGTGAGAAAAGGAATCTTTTCTCACTGGGAATCTAGAAGCAATGTGAAATTGAACTCTTCACATTCGAAATTTGTAGGGAGGGTTTTCATGGAATTGAAGCACGGAATAAAAGGTAACAAGAATGGTTTTTACTTTTATGTTTTTATGTAAAACCTACCATTTAAATCTTAACTGGTAGCTACTTTACATTGATCTTTGCAGCAATGATCTGAAAACAAACATTTCACATGTAAATTGCAAAAATAAAAGATAAAATATTGGCAAGCTTTCAAATATTTTATTATTTTCCTTTTTATTTGTACGTTTAACAAGTATTTATCACCTTACACAGGTCTACGTATTTTAGAAGATGCTTAATAAAAGTTTGTTAAATTTGCATAAAGAGAAAAATAAGACATTATACCTGTCCTCTAGGAGTTTATAATCTAAAGATTATATTGAAGAGGTGTTTTTTCATATAGGCACTTCATAAAAACCATGTCATTTAATAATTACAACATCATTAAAAGTTAGATAATCTTACTCCCATTTTATAAAAGAACAAACCAAGATTCAGAGATATTAAATAATCTTTTAAGAGCACACAGTATGAACACAGATGCGTCTGCTGACAGGGTTTGTGCTTAGCAATTATTATAGACTTCAAAAAATATTTAGAAAATGCCATCTTGTTTCTTGACAAGGAAATAGGCTTTTAAACAGAGGCTGCAATGTATTGGTCCTCCTAAAGGAGGGATAATGAATATCTGTGATTAATATCCAATACCTCAGATTAATATGAGATTAATCTGAGATATGAGATTATATTAATTATAATCTAAAAATTAGGTTGTATTAATTACAATCTAAGTCATTGTAATCTAGGATATATGAACATAATCTCTTGTAAATCTAAGAGATTATAATCTAAAGAGAAAAACACTGGAAAGTCACATGAAAAGTTGCAGCCATGTTACATAGCACAGTAGCTGTGATGATGCACGCAGCCTTGTTTTCTCTATTCATCTCTCCATCTGTTTACCCTCTGCTACCATTACTTCTGCAGGAATACACCCTGCACTTTAGTAATAGTGACCACCGAGTCCTGGGATCACTTGAAAGAAGACACACATTGGTAAGGCAAGTTGGGAAATGATAAATTGTCACAAAGAGAACTTCTTATCTGAACCTACCAATATCATGATTCCCAAGGAGACCGTTCTCCTAAGAGTGTATTATGCAATGATTTCTCAATCCCAGTTCTCTTCAAACACCACCAGAGACCTAAACCTTTTGGAGAAAAGAGAGGGACCAGTGGACTTACTGAATTTACAAGTTCAATCCTTAAGTTAAAAAACTAGAATTTTAAAAATCCATTATGTAACTCTGTTCTAGTATATACCCCAAGGCACCCATGTAATGGGAAAACATGGAAAGCCAGAGGTCAAATCGGAGATAGAAAAAATATCTCAGCTGAAATTTCTTAAGGTCATATAAACTTATTAACTGTAAAGAAAAATGGAATGTTGTCCTGATCAAGGACAACCTTTCATAAAACTTTGTGATCTCTTCTCTCAAGGGGATTTAAGACAAGCCCCAGCTGAATTACACTTCAAATTACCTCACCCTCATCAGAGACCTGCTTGACCATCATACTTACTATCTTCTTTCTCATGGTGGTAAGATGTTTTTAGCTTCTATTTATTGAACTATGATTTCTCAGGGTCAGGCTTGGAGCTAAATACTCTACATTTTCTACTCCACCCATTCCCAAGTCATTCTTCATTTCTAATTTTATTTTACAGATGTGGAATCTGAGGTTCAGATAAATGTGTAATTTACCTAAGATTATACAGCCAGCTAAAAACTGACAATCTGGTAGGTATGTCTTTAAAATCAGGGCTTTGAAAACAATTCCACACTACGTAGAGCCATGGAGTTCTTGAGTACCTAGTGACCTTCTATTTTCTTTTCTTTTCTTTTTGAGACAGAGTTTTTCTTTGTCTCCCAGGTTGGAGTGCAGTGGTGCGATCTGGGCTCACTGCAGCTTCTGCTTCGCAGGTTGAAGTGATTCTCCTGCCTCAGCCTCCTGAGTAGCTGGGATTAGAGGTGTCCTCCACCACACCTGGCTAGTTTTTGTATTTTGGAATTTTTTTAGTAGAGATGGGGTTTCATCATATTGGCCAGGCTGATCTCAAACTCCTGATCTCAGGTGATCCACCTGCCTCAGCCTCCCAAAGTCGGAGATTAGAGGTGTGAGCCACTGCATCCAGCCAGAAGCCTTCAGTGACCTTTTTACAGGGAGTATGAGAAGCCACCAATGCTCTTGACCCTCATGTCTGCTTGTACCCAGGACAACCTCAGTGTCATCTGTCTTATGTACCAGATGAGCACAGTAGAAGAGCTGTTCAAGAAAAGAGCCCATGCCTAAAATACATTTGGAACCCAGGGATCCATTTCATCTTTCTAACTTGCTAGAAGGAAAAACTAAGGATCAGAGAAGTAAAAATTTGTATTGGTCATAAATGACTGACACAAGTACACTCCTATTAATATCTAGCACTTAATGAGTACTTAACACTGTGAAATCATTACCCTAAGATATTTCAATATACTCACTCATTTATTCCTTACGAAAACCTTGTATTTATTTTTCTACAGTATAGAGGAATAGACTTGTCATCATTTGTATTTTATACGTGAAGAAACAGACGCTGAGAAATTTTAAATAGTTTTAGATCTCGCCAATGTATCTAATAATTTCCTACGTAACGTTACACAATGAGTAAGACCGTAGGAGAATCGATCACCTATGAGTTCAGCCCATGGTTCTTTCTACAGTTGAGTAGCACCACTTAATTGCCCATAATTTTTCTAAGATCTTTTTAAAAAATGTAGCTAGTATTTCATCAGTTGAAGCATTCTCTCCATAATTCCCTGTGAGGCCTGTCATTCAAAGATTATTTGTACCTAGCAATGCCTGTTTAGTGGTTGAAAGTTTTAAGAGAAACTATTTTACATGCAAAGACCGGATCAAGATCAAATAAATGTCAGTAAACTCCCCAATCACATAATTTATGTACAGTATTTAAAAGTGAAAAGTTACAGATCAGCAGGCATGTTCCACCTGACGAGAACCTAGAGAGGGTTTACTTTAGCAAACAACCCAAAGCATATTTTATAGAAAAGTTTACTTTGCCTTTCATCTTTTCTCAAACATTCTGGCCTGTTTGCTAATGGGAAAAGGTTTCTACGCATCCTGCCTTCTAGCCTTTCTGGATAATGTAGATAAATTGAATCTAGTAGTCTAAGGGACCCAAGACAGGTTAGTATCTACCCACAAGTCAGTATCTAGACAAACATGAAATGCCATGAATTCATCAACTGATGGGGCACCAATGTGCAATCACTAACATTTTATCAGGTTTGCAAATGATGTCACCATAACAACATTTTTTTTAACCATAAATCAAACTCTAATAAAGATATGAATTTAACTTACATTTTAACTGTCTCTGTGATGCCCAAGAAATTGTCCAGGTTTAACCACTCATGGAAAAAGGCACAAGTCTGACACCCCCTCTAACCCCATCTTGAATTGGCAAATTGCTCAACTGAGACCAAGTATCTTTTCTGATAAATGATGTATCCCGCTTACAAAATCCTTTTCTTAAAAATATTTACAGAAAAACAATTCTAATGTTTAAAATATAAATTTGGCCACATGTTTTCAAATAAAATGTCTTACTTTATATTTCTAAAGAAAATAAGACTGTTTTTCCTTTTAATTTTTTCATCATTACCACATTTTCCCAGAATAATTATTTTTCCAGTATATTTTCCAATATTCAAGAAAGATTATTATGAGCATTGTCTTTTGTTTATTATTTGCAGGGTATTTCTCTGGCACCCCAGTAAACTTGAGTTTCAGAATCCTATTAAAATATTATTTTTGATTTCTGAATCTGCAGGCACGGGAAAACGTGATTAAATCCCAGAACATACAGCATGTCAGCTTTACCACATTTCAAGTTAAGTTCATTTCATACTAATTAAGGGTAAAATTTCCTACTTTGATCCATACTAGTGCATTTTAGTGGATAGTGTGCCACAATTCTACTTGTAGAAATCGCTAAGAAAGCCAAAGCCAGTGCCTAGTACTAATGGATTTTGTGGTGAGCTCTTGTAAGTGAATATTCACAAATTCCTTAGAAGGTTGGGGGCAGGATAGTTCCTTCATCTCAGATCCAACCACTAACCCAAGCTTCCATCTTTATATTATCTAGTTTAATATGTGGCAAATGGCATTCTAAAGATCTGAGAAATAGTTAGAATATCACATCCACAGTATGTTTGACACATTGTCAGCTTCGTGATGGTAGACTAATTTATATAGACTTAGTAATTCCTGGTAATGCAAAGTCAGGCATGAAAAGGAAAACATCAAAATGATACTTGGAACTTTACTTCTGGGTGTTTTTGTTTGTTTCTTCTTTTATATCGTGGTAAAATACATGTAACATAAAAGTACCAATTTATCATTTTTTGAAGTGTACAAATTACATGCCATAAAGTACATTCACAATGTTGTACAATCATTGCTACCATTCTTCCCCAAAATGTTTTTGTCATCCAACATGAAAGCTCCATACCCATTAACTCCCCATGCTTCCCTTCTCATAGCTGTAGTAGCCTATGTTCTATTTCTGTCTATATGGATTTTCCTATTCTAGGTACCTCACAGAACTGGAATCACACAAGATTTCCAACATTTGTCTTTTTATATCTGGCTTATTTCATCTGGTAAAATGTTTTCAAGGTTTATCCATAATGTAGCATGTATTTGTACTTCATTCCTTTGTAGAGATAAATACTACTCCACCATATATGCTGTCATATGTGTACATATATTATTTTGTTTATCCATTCAACTGTTGATGGGCATTGGGATTGCTTCCATTTTTTGGCTATTATGAAAAATGCTGCTATGAACATTGATGTACCAGTATTGAAACACTGTGTTTTTTAATCTGCAGGCATATTTGGCATTTGAGCATATCCAAAAGAATTAACTATTTATCTAGGAATAATTATTAAGCTCAAATACTCCCTTAACCTTCCAGTTACCACTAAAAAATAATAAATTGATAATTATATAATAGCGTAGGGCAAAAATGGGTAGTTAGGACTTGACACATTCCAGACCCATTTTAGATATTTTGTATCTCATTGAATATGCCCCAAACCCTATCATTTTTATATCCATTCTGCAAGTGGGAAAACAAGCAGGTAGAAGTTAGGTTTTTTTGCTTGAGATAAAATAGCTAGTGATTGAACTGGGATTAGAACCCCATTTTGTAATTCCTAAGGCTATACTCTTATATTTTATGCTTTATGGACATTACTAAAATATAAATCGTTTTAGATGCTGATTTTTTAATGACCAAAGAGTAATTAGAGATGACAAACAAGTAAGTCTGTGAAGAAAGCAAACTAGTGAAATTCTTGCAGAAAGCAGGAGAAATTTAAAATGGAATGAAAATGTGGAGAAAAGATCAAGAAACCTGAGAGCAGATCCAACACATCCTCCCCTCCTTTCTCTTTCCCTCCCTCAGTGCTCTCCTCTCTTCTCTCCTTTCCTCCTCCTCTTTCTTCTATTCCTTGTCTTCTCTCTTGCTCTTTCTATAACGCTTTCTCTCCCATATCACCACATACACATATTCAGAAATGCTAAAAGAAAGAAAAAATATGGAAAAGATAAAACGTAAAAACAACAACAAAAAGAAGACAACTCTTCTGAGATGGAGGAAACTTGTGTCATGGATAGTGGCCCCATTTTCTACTCCCCATTTGTATTTCAGACAAGATGAAGAAAGAACAAGTAACAGGGAGAAAGGAACTCTTCACACTGGGAAAGAAAAGCTGTCTAAAATTCTCAGTGAACATTTAGCCTATGTTTCAATAGCCTGATATTGATCACAAGGCCATCCTGAAATTGAAGGGATGCCAGAAAATACGGTAATTCTTATTCAAAATGGACCCACTTACTTCTAAAAGAAAATTTGTATTCTATTAGGAAAGAAAAGAAGAAAATAGTTATTTAGTAAGTAACTAACAATGATTAACAGAGTTAGGAATCAATAAAACTGTATTTTCATCAAACTGTCATGGGAAATCAAAAAATAACAAAATCAACAAAGAAGAATATGAAAATGCAGAGGAATGAACTGAAATAATAGCCAGAAGCTAGCAATGTCTAACAATTAAAATAGCAGTTAAAATAACAAGACCTTACATGATTTAAGTATAGTTAATGTTTTAAAAGTTATACATGCAGTTTATGAAGAATAAATCTAAAAACATTAAAAAAAAATTTTAACATGTCAGACCAGAAACAAAAGTCTCAAAATATATTTTTTTAAAATATATCAACTACAAATTGATGTCTGACCACAACACAATACGACATACATATTAAAAGAAGGTTAATTTGCAATTCATTTGAGAAAGGATAGTTTTTCAACAAATCGTGCTGGAACAATTATGTGTCTATACACAAAATATTGAGACATCGATCTTAAAACTTACATAAAAAATAACTCAAAGTAGAACATAGACCAAAATGTTAAATATGAAACTATACAATAGTAAGAAAGAACCACAAAAAACAATCTACATAACCTTGGATTTGATGGCAAGTTTTCAGATTACAACTAAAGCACGATCAAATGTGCTTTTGAGCATGCTTTTGTTGTAATCTAAAAACTGGTGATAAACTGAACTTCATTAAAATTAAAACCTTTTGTGCTATAAAGGACACTTAAGAGAGTGAACACACAAGCCCCAGACTAGGAGAAAACATTTGCAAAACTCATTTCTGAGAAAGAACAGGTATCTAAAATATGTAAAGAACTCTGAAAACTCAACAATAAGAAAACAAACAACTCAATTAAAAAATATGCAGAAGATCTAAATAGACTCTTATCCAAAAGAATAAAATAAAATAAAGATTGATAGATTAGATAGGTAGGTAGATTAGATAGACAGATAACAGGCACATGGCAAATAAGCATATGTAAAGATGCTCAATTTCATTTGACACTAGGAAAATGCAAATTCGAATTATTTGATGCTACTACTTATTATTAGAGTGGTTAAAAAAATTGTAGAGTAACAAGAACTCTCATTGATTGCTAATAGGAATGCAAAATGGTACATCCATTCATTTTGAAAGACCATTTGGCAGTGTATTACAAAGTGAAGTATATAGTCTTACCATACAATAAAATACCAATTTTATTATCAAATGATTAAAAGCAAGTATCCATACAAAAGCATGTGCATGAATATTTATAGCACCTTATTTTAACTTTTATTTTAGGTTTACAGGTACATGTGAAGATTTGTTATATAGGTAAACACGTGTCATGGGGTTTTGTTGTACGTGATATTTCATTACCCAGGTATTAAGACCTGTACCCAAGAGCTATCTTTTCTGCTTCTCTTCCTCCAGACTCAAGCAGACCCCAGGGCCTATTATTTCATTCTTTGTGTTCATAAGTTCTTATCATTTAGCTCCCACTTATAAGTAAGAACATGCAGTATTTCGTTTTCTGTTCCTGCATTAGTCTGCTAAGGATTATAGCCTCCAGCTCCACCTATGTTCTGGCAAAAGACATATCATACTTTTTTATGGCTGCATTGTTTCTTCATTTTCTTTATCCAATCTGTCATTGATGGGCATTTAGGTTGATTCCATATCTTTATTATCAACAGTGGTACAGTGAGCATTTGCATGCGTCTTTATGGTAGAATGATTTCTGTTCCTCTAGAGATATACCCAGTAATGGGATTGCTGGACCAAATGGTAGTTCTAGTTTTAGCTCTTTGAGGAATCGCCGTACTGCTTTCCACAATGATTGAACTAATTACATTCCCATCAACAATGTGTAAGTGTTTCTTTTTCTTTACAACCTTGCCAGTGTCTGTTATTTTTGACTTTTTAGTAATAGCCATTTGGACTGGTGTGAGATGGTAACTCACTGTGGTTCTGACCTGAATTTTCTAATGGTCAGTGATACTGAACTTTTTTACATGTCCGCTGACCACATATATGTCCTGTTGTGAGATGTGTCTGTTCAATTCCTTGGCCCACTCTTTAAATAGGGTTGTTTTTCTCTTGTACATTTAAGTTCCTTATAGATACTGGCTATCAAACCTTCATCAGACATATAGTTTACAAATCATTTTCTCCTATTCTGTAGGTTGATAGTTTTACTCTGTTGATAGTTTCTTTTGCTAATAACAACTTAATGTATAACTACCAAAAACGAGAAGCAACAAAGATGTCCTTCAGTAAGTCATTGGATAGACATTTGGATAGACAAACTGTGGCACATCCATACACACAAAAGCAACACACATTATTATAAGAAAAAAAAATGAGTCTATGCAACAAATAGCATGTTGTCCATTAAGTGATTCAACAATAGTAAAGCAGGTGACTGTTGTCTCAGAGACATTTAAAAGCAAGATATAGAAAGAACCTCCATAATACTCAGTTTCAATGAAGTCATTTTCATGATAACATCCCAAACAGAAATTTATTTTTTTCCCACTGTTTGAATGACAATCCCCTCTGTCCTACCAGCACACAGTGGAAGAGCTGCTGTTAGTCACTGCCATATTGTAAGAACTCATGAAGAAATGAAGGGTTCATATGACAGAAAAAAGGCAGCAGCAATAAACAAACATCTGTCACCAGAGCTAAGAAAGAAAAGCAAAGTCTTCAAGATTGTGGTCCCATCAAGAGCACATGAAAAGAATAAATTTCATTCACAGCAAGACTTAAGGGAAAAATGGGCAACTCAGCACAGACCAGACACAGGATAAAACCAGCACAGGACACATAGAGGCAAATTAGCACAGCCCCTGAATTATACCTTGGAAACATCCTTTAAAATACTTTTCTCAGTGGTGGGTTGCATGCATTATAGAGCATGATAGAGAACAGTATTTTAAAGTATGTTTCTTTTAAACATGCATTGAAAAGAGGTGGCAAGAGAAATGCAAGAATTTCTTGTAAAATTCAGTATTAAGAGCACAAGCTGTATAGGGTTAGTCCTCCCTCTATCACTTACTTATTGTGGGACTTTGGGCAAAACATGTAATGTTTCTCATTATATTTTCCCCATCTGTGAAAAATGAATAATAACAGTTTTGACTTCATAGGTTTTCTGTTAGCATCACATTTATTAAACATGCAAGAGCATTTAAGACAATGCTTGGAACACACCAAGCACATAAATATTAATAATTACTATTATCCTATTTATATTGAGACTCAGAGCATATTATTTAAATTTACTTTTATGTAGGTATACATACTATATTAGTTCAGTAACGCAAAATATAATTTATAAATAAATATACTGGGGTACATTCTAGGGTGCAACAGGCAGGACAGAAGTATCTGGAAATTTATGTCCTACCTGCTGTATTTTTCATAGTCTTGTTATTTCTAAAATGAATTACATATGTAAATTGTGAATCGTTTATGTACTATGTGTGGACTTAGTAAATTTTAATAAGTTCACAGCTGACTTTGTGAAATTTTACTTTTAAATCTCCTCCAAAAGGAGAAGAGACAAATTTTTTTATGGAAAGATTCTAAACAATATGACTATATTATCCCTACCCCTCAGATGAAGTTTAATTTCGTCCTACCATCACCACCATCACCACTTCAAGTGTGGACCGCACTTAGCGAGCCACCTCCAAAGAACAGAATATAGAAATGGAAAAATAGGAACTTTACAGCAGACAAACCCAGCAAACCAAGTGATCAACGTCAACATCACAAGTTATGTTGATATCATGTATTCATGATGTAATGTGGTAAGGACACTTCACCTCTGTGGAATTCAGAATTCATTCCCAAATATCATAACCCTAGCCTAACATTTGAGAAACATCAGAGAAACCCAAATTGAAGAAAATTCTTCAGAATACCTGACTGATACTCTCCAAAACTATCAAGGTAATGGAAAACAAGGAAAGTCTAAAAAACTGCCCAGACCAAAGAAGACTAAAGAGACACAACAACTAAATGTGGTATGGTGTCCTGGATTGAATCCTGGAAACGCAAAATGAATATTAATAGAAAATTAGTGAAATAAGAATAAAGAGTTAATTAACATAGAATCCAGAGTCTAGTAAATAACGATGTACCAAAATTATCTCTCAGTTTCAACAAAGTTACAACAGCTATGTAAGATTTTAACTTTAAGGGAAGCTGAAAGTTTCTTCTATTTGTTGATTTTTTTTTTTTTTTTGCACATCTGGAGTTATTCCCAAACATGAAAGTTTATTTAAAAACTGAGGACGATCCAAGATGGCTGAATGGGAACAGCTCTGGAGTGAAGTTCCCAGCACAAACGCAGAGGGTGAGTGACCACCACATTTCCAAATGGGTTTTTACTCCCCACAGACCAGGAGATTCCTGGGTGAAAAGGACCACAAGTCTCCAGCATGGCTGTTTCAGCTGGCACAGTGGGTCTCCGCACAAAAAAAAAAAATCACACAAATCTGGATGCCATTTCAACTGGCACCTGGGAGACAGAGTCACCCATTCAACTGAAAAAAAGGGGCTGAAACAGGGAGCATGCAATCCAGCTCATCAGGTCCCACCCCCACAAAGACAAGCAATTTGAAGCGCTCTGGATTGAGAGTTTCACAGAAAGCACAGCTGGACCTGGGATGGTACAGCTCTGTGGGGTGAAGGGTGTCTGCCACTACCGAGGCAGCCCGCCACTGCCGAGGCAGTTCTAACTGTACCTCTATAAACAAAACCACAAGGAAGCTCAACAGTGGCTGGGCAGAGCCCACGGCAGCTCAGCAACACCTCTGCTGGCAGACTGTGACTACGCTACCTCCTCGCTGGGCAGGGCATCTCTGAAAAAAGGCAGCAGCACATCAGGAACTTATAAATAAAGCCCCACCTTCCTAGGACAGAGCACCTGGGGAAAAAAGGCAGTCATGAGTTCCATTGCAGCAGACTTAAATATACCTGCCCTGCAGCTTTGAATGGAAAAACAGAACTCACAGCTCAGCACTTGAGCTCCTATGAGGGGCAGACTGTCTCCTCAAACAGCTCCCTGACCCCTGTATATCCAAAGAGACACCCCATAAAGGAGAGCTCAGGCTGACATCTGATGGATATCCTTCTGGGACAAAGATAAAGGAAGAAGAAACTGGCAGCAACCCTTACTATTCTGTAGCTGCCACAGGCAATCCCCAGTCAAGCAGGGTCTGGAGTGGACTTCCAGCAGTCCTACAGCAGAGGGGCCTGACTGTTAGAAGGAAAATTAAAAAACCGAAAGAAATAACTTCATCATCAACAAAAAGGATGTCCACTCAGAGATCTCATCTGAAAGTCACCAACTACAAAGACCAGAGGCAGATAAATCAACAAAGTTGGGAATAAACCAGCACAAAAAGGATGAAAACACCCAAAACCAGAAAGCCTCTCCTCTTCCAAGGGATCACAACTCCTCACCAGCAAGGGAACAAGGTTGGACGGAGAATGAGCCTAATGAATTGACAGAAACAGGCTTCACAAAGTGGGTAATAACAAACTTATCAGAGCTAAAAGAACATGTTCTAACCCAATGCAAAGAAACTAAGAGCTTTGAAAAAAAGGTTTGACAAAATGCTAACGAGGATAAATAGCTTAGAGAAGAATATAAATGACTTAATGGAGCTAAAAAACAACATGAGAACTTTGCAAAGCATACACAAGTTTCAATAGCCAAATCGACCAAGCAGAAGAAAGGTGATCAGAGATTGAAGTTCAACTCAATGAAATAAAATGAGAAGGCAAGATTAGAGAAAAAAGGGTAAAGATAAATTAACTAAGCCTCCAAGAAATACGGGATTATGTGAAAAGACGTATTCTACATTTGATAGGTGTACCTGAATGTGACAGAGAGAATGAATCCAAGCTGGAAAACACTCTTCAGGATATTATCCAAGAGAACTTCCCCAACCTAGAAAGCCAGGCCACCATTCAAGTCCAGGAAATACAATGAACACCACAAAGATATTCCTCAAGAAGAGCAACCCCAAGGTACATAATTATCAGATTCACCAGGGATGAAATAAAGGGAAAAAAATGCTAAGGGAAGCCAGAGAGAAAGATCAGGTTACCTGCAAAGGGAAGCCCATCAGACTCACAGCAGATCTCTCGGCAGAAACCCTGCAAGCCAGAAGAGAGTGGGGGCCAATATCCAACATTCTTAAAGAAAATAACTTTCAACCTAGAATTTCATATCCAACCAAATTAAACTTCATAAGTGAAGGATAAATAAAATCCTTTACAAACAAGCAATTGTCCAGAGATTTCATCATCACCAGGCCTGCCTTACAAGAGCT
Source organism: Cebus imitator (assembly GCF_001604975.1). Taxonomy (NCBI): domain Eukaryota; kingdom Metazoa; phylum Chordata; class Mammalia; order Primates; family Cebidae; genus Cebus; species Cebus imitator. The sequence goes on from NW_016107414.1 coordinate 3,855,333, forward strand.
CCTGAAAGAAGCACTAAACATAGAAAGAAACAACCAGTAGCAGCCACTCCAAAAACATACCAAATCATAAAGAGCATCAACACAATGAAGAAACTGTGTCAACTAATGGGCCAACCAGCCAGCATCAAAATGGCAGGATCAAATTCACACATAACAATATTAACCTTAAATGTAAATGGGCTAAATGCCCCAATCAAAAGACACAGACTGGCAAACTGGATAAAAAGTCAAATCCCATCAGTGTGCTATATCTAGGAAACCCATCTCACATACAAGGATACACATAGGCTCAAATAAAGAAATGGAGGAATATTTACCAAGCAAATGGAGAGAAAAAAA
>NW_016107414.1:3855696-3867960 GCF_001604975.1 Cebus imitator
AAAAAAAAAAAAAAAACAGGAGTTGCAATGCTAGTCTCTGATAAAATAGACTTTACCAAGATCAAAATAGACAAAGAAGGGCATTACATAATGGTAAAAGGACCAATGCAACAAGAAGAGCTAACAATCCTAAATATATATGTACCCAATACAGGACCACCCACATACATAAAGAAAATTCTTAACAACCTACAAAGAGACTTAGACTCCCACACAATAATAAGGAGAGGCTTTAACACTCCACTCTGAATATTAGACAGATCAACGAGAGAGAAAATCAACAAGGATATCCAGGACTTGAACTCAGATATGAACCAAGCAAACCTAATAGACAACTACAGAACTCTCCATCCCAAATCCACAGAATATACATTCTTCTCAGCACCACATCACACCTACTCTAAAATTGACCACATAATTGGAAGTAAATTACTCCTCAGCAAATGCAGAAGAATGGAAATAGTAACAAACAGTCTCTCAGACCACGGTGCAATCAAATTAGAACTCAGGATTGAGAAACTACCTCAGAAATGCACAACTTCATGGAAACTGAACAACTGGCTCTTAAATGTTGACTGGATAAACAATGAAATGAAGGCAGAAATAAAAATGTTCTTCAAAACAAATGAAAATGAAGACACAATGTACCAGAATCTCTGGGACACATTTAAATCAGTGTCTAGAGGAGAATGTATAGCAGTAAATGCCCACATGAGAAGCAAGGAAAGATCTAAAATCAACACCCTATGGTCAAAATTGAAAGAGCTAGAGGAGGAAGATCAAAAAATCTCAAAGGTTAGCAGAAGACAAGAAATAACTAAGATCAGAGCAGAGCTGAAGTAGATAGAGACATAAAAAGCCCTTCAAAAATGTAATAAAACCAGGAACTGGTTTTTTGAAAAGATCAACAAAATAGACTCCTAGCCAGATTAATAAAAAAGAAAAGAGAGAAGAATCAAATAGATGTTATAAAAAACAATAAAGGGGGTATCACCACAGATTCCACAGAAACACAAACTACCATGATAGATTACTAAAAAAAGTCTATGCACATAAACCAGTAAACCTGGAAAAAATTGATAAATTCCTGGACACTTGCACCCTCCCATGCCTAAACCAGGATGAAGTCGAAACACTGAATAGACCAGTAACAAGGGCTGAAGTTGAGGCAGCAACTAATAGCCTACCAACCAAAAAAAGCCCAGGTCTAGATGGGTTCACAGCCGATTCCTACCAAACATATCAAGAGGAGCAGGTACCACTCCTTCTGAAACTATTCTGAACAATCCAAAAAGAGGGAATCTTTCCCTAATCATCTTATGACACCAACATCATCCAGATACCAAAACCCAGCAGAGACTCAAGAAAAAAAAGAAAACTTCAGGCCAATATCCATGATGAACATAGACGCAAAAATCTTCAATAAAATACTGGTAAACCGATTGCAACAGCATATCAAAAACCTTATCCATGACGATCAAGTAGGCTTCATCCCGGGGATGCAAGGCTGGTTCAACATACACAAGTCTATAAATGTAATCCACCACATAAACAGAACCAAAGACAAAAACCACATGATTATCTCAATAGATGCAGAGAAGGCCTTCTACAAAATTCAACAGCCCTTTATGCTAAAAACTCTCAATAAGCTAGGTATTGACGGAACGTATCTAAAAATAATAAAAGCTATTTACGACAAACCCACAGCCAATATCATACTGAATGGGCAAAAACTGGAAGCATTCCCTTTGAAATCTGGCACTAGACAAGGATGCCCTCTCTCACCACTCCTATTCAATATACTATTGGAAGTTCTAACCAGGGCAAACAGGCAAGAAAAAGAAATAAAGTGTATTCAATTAAGAAAGGAGGAAGCCAAATTGTCTCTATTTGCAGTTGACATGATTGTATATTTAGAAGACCCCATCATCTCAGCCCAAAATCTCTTGAAACTGATAAGCAACTTCAGCAAAGTCTCAGGATACAAAATCCATATGCAAAAATCAAAAGCATTCCTATACACCAATAACAGATAAACAGCCAAATCAAGCTACAAGAAAATAAAATACCTAGGAATGCACTAATAAATGATGTAAAGGACCTCTTCAAGGAGAACTACAAACCATTTCTCAAGGAAATAAGAGGACACAAACAGATGGAAAAACATTCCATGCTCATGGTTAGGAAGATTCAATATTGTGAAAATGGCCATACTGCCTAAAGTAATTTATGGATTCAATGCTATCCCCATCAAGCTACCTATGACCCTCCTCACAGAACTGGAAAAAACCACCTTAAACTTCATATGGAACCAAAAGAGAGCCCACATAGCCAAGTTAATTCTAAGCAAAAAGAACAAAGCTGGAGGCGTCACATTACCTGACTTCAAACTATACTACAAGGCTACAGTAATCAAAACAGCATGGTACTGGTACCAAAACAGACATATAGGCCAGTGGAACAGAACAGAGGCCTCGGAGGCAACGCCACACGTCTACAATCATCTGATCTTTGACGAGCCTGACAAAAACAAGCAATGGGGAAAGGATTCCCTGTTTAATAAGTGATGTTGGGAAAACTGGCTAGCCATGTGCAGAAAGCAGAAACTGGACCCCTTCCTAAACCTTACACTAAAATTAACTCCAGATGAATTAAAGACTTAAACATAAGACCTAACACCATAAAAACCCTCGAAGAAAACCTAGGCAAAACCATTCAGGACATAGGCATAGGTAAGGACTTCATAACTAAAACACCAAATGCATTGACGACAAAAGCCAAAATAGACAAATGGGATCTAATTAAACTCCAGAGCTTCTGCACAGCAAAACAAACAATCATGACAGTGAGCCAGCAACCAACAGATGGAAAAAAGTTATTGCAATCTACCCATCTGACAAAGGGCTAATTTCCAGAATCTACAAAGAACTAAAACAGATTTACAAGAAAAAACAAACAAACCCATTCACAAGTGGGCAAAGGATATGAGGCCAACAAACATGAAAAAATGCTTACAATCACTGGCTATTAAGAGAAATGTAAATCAAAACCACATTGAGATACCATCTCACACCAGTTAAAATGGTGATCGTTAAAAAATCTGGAGACAAATGGGACCTAATCAAACTCCACAGCGTCTGCACAGCAAAAGAAACAGTCATTAGAGTGAATCGGCAACCAACAGAATGGGAAAAAATTTTTGCAGTTTACCCATCTGACAAAGGGCTGATATCCAGAATTTACAAAGAACTAAAACAGATTTAAAAGAAAAAAACAACCCCATTCAAAAGTGGGCAAAGGATATGAACAGATACTTTACAAAAGAAAACATACATGAGACCAGCAAACATATGAAAAATTGCTGATCATCACTGGTCATCAGAGAAATGCAAATCAAAACCATATTGAGATAACATCTCACTGCAGTTAGAATGGTGATCATTAAAAAAATCTAGAAGCAACAGATGCTGGAGAGGATGTGGAGAAATAGGAACACTTTTACACTGTTGGTGGGAGTGTAAACTAGTTCAACCATTGTGGAAGACACTGTGGCGATTCCTCAAGGACCTAGAAATAGAAATTCCCTTTGACCCAGCAATCCCATTGCTGGGTATATATCCAAAGGATTATAAATCACTCTGCTATAAGGACACGTGCACACGAATGTTCATTGCAGCACTGTTTACAATAGCAAAGACCTGGAACCAACCCAAATGCCCATCAATGATAGACTGGACAGGGGAAATGTGGCACATATACACCGTGGAATATTATGCAGCCATCAAAAATGATGAGTTTGTGTCCTTTGTAGGGACATGGATGAACCTGGAAACCATCATTCTCAGCAAACTGACAGAAGAGCAGAAGATCAAACACCGCATATTCTCACACATAGGCGTGTGTTGAACAATGAGAACACATGGACACAGGGAGGGGAGCACTACACACTGGGGTCAGTTGGGGGGAAATAGGGGAGGGATGGTGGAGGTGGGGAGTTGGGGAGAGATAGCAGGGGGAGAGATGCCAGATGTAGGTGATGAGGAGGAAGGCAGTAATTCACACTGCCACGTGTGTACCTATGCAACAATCTTGCATGTTCTTCACATGTACCCCAAAACCTAAAATGCAATAAAATAAATAAATGGAGAAAAAAAAATCTGGAGACAACAGATCCCGGAGAGGATGCGGAGAAATAGGAACACTTTTACACTGTTGGTGGGAGTGTAAATTAGTTCAACCATTGTGGAAGACAGTGTGGCGATTCCTCAGGGAACTAAAAATAGAAACTTTATTTGACCCAGCAATCTCAATACTGCATATATATCCAAAGGGTTATAAATCTTTATATTACAAAGACACATGCACATGTATGTTCTTTGTGGCACTGTTTACAATAGCAAAGACCTGGAACCAACCCAAATGCTCATCGATGATAGACTGGACAAGGAAAATGTGACACATATACACCATGGAATACTATGCAGCCATAAAAAACGATGAGTTTGTGTCCTTTGTAGGGACATGGATGAATCTGGAAACCATCATTCTCAGCAAACTGACACAAGAACAGAAAATCAAACACCGCATGTTCTCACTCATAGGTGGGTGTTAAGCAATGAGAACACATGGACACAGGGAGGGGAGAATCACACACTAGGGTCTGCTGGTGGGTACTAGGTGAAGGACTATGCAGGTCGGGAGTTGGGGAGGGATAACATGGGGAGAAATGCCAGATACAGGTGATGGGGACAGAGGCAGCAAACCACATTGCCATGTATGTACCTATGCAACAATCCTGCACATTCTGCAAATGTACCCCAGAACCTAAAGTGTAATATAATATATATTTAAAAAATAAAAAATAAATGACTTAAAATACGATTTTTTAAAGGTTTCTAGGTCTGGATAGCATTGAATTGTGTAGATCAGGTTTTGACTGTATGCCGTCAGGATAAACTATTAAACATCCTGTGTCTAAATTGGGCAAAACTTTATCATTAACATTAAGGTGGCTTATTTGTCTTTGAATTCACTTCAGGTATGTCTACACATTAGATTTAAAAAAAAAAATCTTTAGTGTTAAATCTAATTAGCCAATCGTGTTTAAAGAAATAACCTAGGGCTTTTGGTGATAAACAACTATTTTAATTGATCTTGTAGTTTGCTTTAACATTATGTTATGATTTTCCACACACTCTTTATGCTTCTTTGATTTTATTGTAAAATTGTATCTGAATTCTAAGGTATGTATTAGTAGGATAATTAGCCATTTCTAGGTAAATGAAAAAGTGACCTCTGTAGAGCAGTGTTAACTTTCAGTCTAAATAGCAAAGTCCCAAGAGTCATGGAAAATTTTTACAACACTAGAATTCCTCCTTAAATATTATCTATTAATAGTTATATTTAAAGACCTGGTATATTGTGATAACTGATACTCTATTTTAAGAAAAAGTATGACATTTTAACTAGAAAAATGTGAAATGTTAGAGGGAAAATAAATACTTCAGTGTGATTCAGTCTATCTGCCTAGATTTAAGAGAACCATATCCTACTAAAAAGTAATAACACTTTCCCCTTTAATTTTCCCCCTTTCCTCTGTCTGTGACTCTCCTAATGAATTGTATTTTAATGTGGCTTTAGAGTTGTGTTCTCCTTTATGGGCTGGCAGGTATATGCAGGGCATAAAAACAAGATTACAACTCCAATGAGCCCTTTATACAGTCAACTTAGCTGAAATGGTTTAGAGTAGAACAGAGGAACCTGAAGCCTCAGTTGATTTATTGAAAGTTCTGAGACACTCTACTCCGTTTTTCAGAGCAGAGCTTTGCATTCAATGGCTGTTCTCATCCTATAACACTGTGGTGAGTTCATGGAGTATGAATTCTATTCTAGTATACTTGCTATAAAAAAGAACACATTTTTATTTTTCTAAAAGGAATTTAGTCTAAATCCAGGTATCCGCAGGTTGGTCTGGTACATGTTTCCGTGTCAGAGTTACTGGGGCTCCACCATCCTTCTCAGTTGATATTGGGTCTCTTTCATCAACAAAGAGTTTTGAGATTATTCAGGGTGTGAGATGATGAGCTGATCCAAATTCATGCCTAGGGAAAGATCCTTGTTTTTCATCAATGCTTGGTTTCTGTGGTCTGTCCTAACAGGCAGCTCTGCCGCATTAGAGCTAAGCACCAGCAAAGGGAACTTCACCTAAATGTTAAGGTGCCACCCAGACATTTCCCATGGAGGTCCTTAGAAGTCCATGGGACACTGTATAGGATGGGGGCCTCAGCAGGCATGAGTCAGAAGCTGGTTTGCTCAAATTTGCGAGAGCCAGCTGTTAAGTTTCCTGATATTTTCCAAGTTGGTTGTTAAAAACATCTATTATTCAAAATTAAAAAACGTAAACTTAAAATTAAATAACGTTCAGAAAATATAATATGCAACACTCATTATTTACTAATTATTTTACTAGATTTTATGATTATTTGCCCTGTGTTTATTTGTGCTTATTTTATCTGCATGATGGAGATACCGTATGATGGAGCTCACATTTCTTCTCAGTCCCACACTTAGCGTTGTCACGTTGGTGGCTTGAAGACCATGATGGTGAGAGTTTGTACACCTTGGAAACTGGCAAATACTGCAAATCGGGTCTTGATTTATTGTCTTGTGGATTTCAAGACTTAATAAAGAACCAGTTGTAAAACATTTACTAGCACAATTTTGGACGTAAGACCTGTAACACAGAACAGCAGCAAACTTCCTCCTGCCTTTCTTTGTCCTCAGTCACATGAAATTTTCTCAAGACACCTTGATTTTTTTTTTTTTTTTTTGAGACAGAGTCTCGCTCAGTTGCCCAGGCTTGAGTTCAGTACTTTGATCTCAGCCCACTGCAACCTCCCACCATCCCAGATTCAAGTAATTCTCCTGCCTCAGCCTCCTGAATAGCTGGGACTACAGTATGTGCCACCATGCCTGGCTAATTTTTTTTTTTTTGTATTTTTAGTAGAGATGGGATTTCACCATGTTGGTCAGGCTGGTGACGAACTCCTGGACTCAAATGATCCGCCTACCCAGCCTCCCAAAGTGCTGGGATTACAGGTGTGAGCCACCATGTCCAGCTTCAAGACACCTTTATTTCAGTGTTCTTCTATCCACCTTTTCCCCCAAAATTTCTCTGTCCCAAACCCTCCTGAAGGGCCATTCTGCATCTTTTCCTTTAACTGGAACTTTAGATACAAAACCCTGGTATTTCTTCAAGGTAGAGATGAGTAAATAGATGCTCAAATCTGTCAGACTGCTTTGATTTTTCCTTATGTTTTTGGTTTTGGTTTTGATTTATCCATACATCCTAACTAATTCTGTTTCAGGATATTAAACACTTTTCTAATCTTAAAATTCCAACCTTCCTTCACAGTTCTCTTCTGCAAAATATTTTGGAAGGCATGGTTAATTTATCTCTCCCACTCAATCCACTTCCTCTCCTTTTCCTAGTTATGTATATTAGTACAGTAATTAAATGGTTGAAATTTTCATGTATGATCCCGAGATGCCGGAATAGATTGAACTAAGAAAACAGAACCCTGGTCACCAAATACCACATCAGTTTAGTGTGGAAGAAAGGGGTGAATGTTAATTTTTTATTCATTGCTTCTGGGTATATATAATTACACTTACTGACTACAGAGTGCAATGGTTCTCAAGGAAGATGGTGGGAAGATTTTCCTTTGTAGAAAACCTGTGAAAAGGTGGAGACATTTTTAGTTGTCATAATCTGTGGGGAGGAGCTTGCTACCAGCAGCTAAGAGACAGAGGCCTGGGATGTTGCTGCGGAACATTCTACAATGCACAGGACAGCCCCACAACAAAGGATGATCTGTCCCAAAATGTCACAGTGATGTGAGGCTTTAATCCTGAAACAGAAGACTCAACAGGGCTGAGCGCTATGGTTCACACCTGTAATCCCAGCACTTTGGGAGGCCGAGGCAGGTGGATCACCTGAGATCATGAGATCGAGACCAGCCTGACCAACATGGAGAAACCCTGTCTCTACTAAAAATATCAAATTAGCCAGGCATGGTGACGCATGTCTGTAATCCCAGTTACTCACTTGGGAGGCTGAGGCAGGAGAATCACTTGAACCCAGGAGGTGAAGGTTGCAGTGAGCCAAGATCATACCATTGCATTCCAGCCTGGGCTACAAGAGCAAAACTCCATCTAAAAAAAAAAAAAAAGACTAAATATAGGCTCTCACATAAAATATATTGTCTATTTATGACGCTTTTCCATTCATTGTTCCATTGTTGTCTTCAACTCTCCACGTCTCTGATCTGTGCAGAATCATACAAACTCCCAGCCTCCTGAAAAAACCTTTTGAGCAAATGATCCTTTAGAATTACTTTAGCAAGAGGACCCATGCTTCCTAGAGATCACCCAGCTAACTCTGAAACTCTACCCATAGGTGCCTAATGTCATCTGCTAAAAATTTTAAATCTGTGCTTTTGAAAAATGTTACTAGATATGGCTTAAATGATGGTATTTCATTTACAATTTATGTTGAAACAATCCCCAATGCAACAGTACAACAAGGTGTGGCCCTTGGAAGGTCATTAAATCAGGAGGCTCTGCCCTCATGAATGGGATTAGCATCCTTATAGAAAGGGACCTGGGATTAAAGGGAACACTCTCTTGATTTTTCACCAGCAGCCATTTAAAGGTACAATAACAGCGCCATCTTGGAAGCAAAACTAATGTTTGTGCCTTTGTTTTAGGCGCACCAGCTTCTAGAACAGTAAGAAATAAATTTCTCTTCTTTATTAATCACACAATCTAAGTAAGGCATTTTGTGATAGTGCAAGTGGACTAAGACAATACCCTCTTTCAAAATAACAGAATTGGCTGCCCATAAAAGTTGACATTGGAGTCATTATTTTTATAGGTAGGTTGTAGATGCCATCAAAGCCATAAACCCTTTACAGATGCTGGTAAAACACCTGAACAATTACAACAATTGCAATGTAACAATTGTTACAACACTCCAAAGGTGTTGAAATACCACAGAATATGTATGAAACAGAATAGATTCAGATGTTTTCTGGAATACAATTCTTAGCATGTACCAGCACTAAAATTGTACATGATATCAACAAGTCGATTTACTGAAATTTTAAATCAAACTAATGTTTTGGTAGTGCTACATGCAAAGTGAACAAAATTCATTTATTAGTTTTTGGTTGTTTTTTTTTCCCTCATCATAGTTCAACTTTTACCCTGTCTTAAAATTCTAATTTGTAAAAGGATGTAGATATATATATGGATATTTCTAAAAGGCACTTCTCTGATGCTAGATATTTTATGATAACAGCAAAACTATGTGTTCTTAAAGAGCATTGTCAACCAATTATATAATGTTTTAAAAATAACGGATATTGTTAGCAACATAGCTATAATATTAGCCTCTCCATTACTTAGATTTGAATAAAACTTGAAACATCAGGACCATGGGAGCTGAGTATTACTGAGTATACACTGTCGTTTTATCTTCTGATACTGAATCAAAAAAGGAAAGGTAGGCCAGGCTGTGAGAGTTTGTCTGTATGCACGTGTTTCCTACCACACAAGTGATTGCAGTTTCTTCACATGATTCCAAGCCTCATTAAATCTGATTTTCTCATTCATCTAAAATTGCTATATTTATTATAACGGCTTAACCCAGCTGAGGTATTCTCCTTATGGAAAAAATCATCCCTGATCTCTGTCACTGCCATGTGGCAAAGTACAAGATGCAGGCTGCAAATTCAATTTCTGAATCAGTGTATATCAGAAGTTGGCTCGGCTGCATAAACAAAGCTGATTGGGACAACACCAGTCATGCACGCAGTGTTTATTTAGACACGATCGGATCAGATGCATTGTGTATTAAGAATGGTTAAACAAGTATTGCTTCTCCAAAGTCTCTATTTATCAACAAAAGAATTACCCACTCAGGATAGAGAATATTTTTCATCACCAATCTTATCACTATGCATTAGCAGTACACCACAGCTGAGTAGTAGCAAGTCCTGTTTTCTGCCACAGCTGAATTAATTTTCTTAATATTCTAATTTGATTTTTCATTACATAGAGTCAGGCTGTACAATGAAGACCTTCCCCTCCCTAATACACTCATATCAATTCCTTTCAAATATTTCAGATACCTGTAACTTCAGAGAGACCGTTTGAAGTTTAATATCCTTGAAAAACTACCTGAATGAAGAAGACAAGACGTTAATTTCTCCCTAACAGTGTTAGGAACCAACCTTGAAATTCTGGAACCAACCTTTAGTCTGTAGATATTTACACTTCATTTTCTAAAACAGATAACAAATACAAGGCTAAAACAATAATCTAACTGCTTTCCTCTGATTTTTTATTATGGATCCTGAATGTAGATGTCTGAACAGGTTATAGGTTTGTCATGAAGGTTCTGAAAGGCAAGGTGAAAAAAGCCCTGTCTATGGTACAGGAATTGTTTTGGAAGGTACAGGAATTGCATTACATTAGCATGTGTTGTTTCTGGATTTCGAAGCAGGTATGTGATCAGCTGTCAATCAACAGGTATTTATTGAATCCTTTATATGTGCTTCAAAACCTGCTAGGTTCTGTGGAAAATTCGGGAGCAATAAAAAACACATGGCATCTACTCACAAAGAGTTGATAAATTGAATGGGGGAGATATAACACAGAAAATGATCAATAAATAAAGCTGCATGTTATCAGGCAATCAGCACCAGAGCTTATTATCCTGTTTTCAGTATCTCAGGAGGGTTTTGAAATAACACAAATTACATGGAGGCAGCAAGAAGACAGGGAGATTACAGCAATCATTTGGCATTAAGCAAGTTACGGGATTAGGCAACATCTGGACCCTGATTGAAACCTGACTTGCCAGAGCACTTCCCAGGGATTATCTAAGCCTAGCTATTTCAATAGCTTATCCTAGCTCCTCTCTATGAGAACAGAAAGGGGCACTGTGGCCATACCTGAGGGCTTCATCTCTTTCTCATTTTATTAATAATTTCAGAGGGTGCCTTAAGATCCCAGATTTCTAAACTTTATATAGTAGAATTAGGACTGAATTATTATAAGAGGAACTGGGTAACATCAGGGAGGTAATCAAAATCAATTAGTTGAAGTAACAGAAAACAACAAAACATATAAAAGGGAAGTCATTTCCAAACATAGGGCCAACAAAAGCTATGGAGTGGAGATAGATAAGGGAGGAGGCAGACTCCAAAGCTGTCTGCTCTTTAGCCCAAATCTTTTGGAAAATAAGATGCTTGTAAGATTAATATTAAGATTTCTGAACATTAGCCCCCTGTGATTTAAAATCATTAAGATTCTACAACTGTGCTAATTATTACAGCACATTTGCATGAGAGAGAAGTTTGTATGGGAGGAGGAGATGGTGGAGTGATAGGCAACTTGGAGAAGGAAATCAACATTCCTTGAGTAGTAACTTTTCTGTGTCTAAAGCCATAAGCTAGGCACACTCAGTGCTTAATTGACTTCTGTCATACACAATGTGGGATGCCAATGTCACTAATCTTTCAAATGACACAGGTGACACTCAGAGGTTCAAGTCACATGCCAAGCCTCAACCAAGATTTCCGTTGAGGAACTGGAAGATAAATATAGGATGAGGGACTTCAGATCAGCTGTCCAAACTTAAGAGATAACAAGAGAGGTGTTGGGGAGGGTGCTCTCAAGGTGTGGGAACTGCCAGCTGACAAAGCAACAGCGGTTCCCTCTTCACTCTCACTAATGCCCGTCCCTAAAAATCCACGCACACTGGGTGTGCGTCAACATGTATAATGCTCAGGGACAGTCAAAGGAATAGAGGTTTTTGCCTTGTTTTGTTTTGCTTTCAATTTTTAATGAACAGCTGGGTTTATTTTCTTCAGAAGGGATTATCAAAGCCTTCCTTGAGGCCTGAGCTGCCTCACAAAAGCTCCCACTTTTCCCTTCGAGTCTGTGGGTTTCTCTCTGTATCCTCTCTAAGTATGTGCTTCCCCTCCTCTTTCTCTTCTTGGCTGGCTCACCCCATATCTCTCCCTTTCCCACATTCTCCCTCTCCCTCTGTTGCTCTTCACTTCTCAAACCTTTGTTTCTTTCTCTCTTCTTCCTTCCCGCTCACCTTCTCCTTTCCTCTTCTCTCTGCTATTTTTCCGTTTCTCTGTTTCTCTTCTTCTACCTAACTCGTGTGTGTGTGTGTCTGTGTGTGTGTGT
>NW_016107414.1:3868065-3869473 GCF_001604975.1 Cebus imitator
TGTGTGTGTGTGTGTGTGTGTGTGTGTGTGTGTTCTTTTCTGTCTCTCTTCTAAGCAAGCCAAAATCATCTCCCTTCTGGCATTGTTAAACATGGAAAAGAACAACAGAGAAACACGCTCAGGGCACTGGAAGCGGGTTTACCATCTTGCTATCATCAATGCTATGTCCCTGTTGCAGCCAATGTCTCAGAGCAGTCCTGAGTCCCATCTTTTCATCTACACTATCACAGAGGGGAATAAAGAACCATTTAAACAAAAAACACTGGCATCTCTATCAATCACTTACAAAATCTAAGAGGGTCCAAGTGTCTGCTACTTTCTACATAAAAGGAGTAATTAAAACAAAATGCAGATCACAACCAAACTTCCACAAATTCTTGCATGCATGCCATGAGAATCTTCACTTGAACAATAAAGAAAGAGGAAAAACAATGTACAACTCCTATTTAAAACTTTTCAGGCAAAATATCATCCGCAAATACACATATTTGTAATTCATTAAGAGAAAACAATCCAGTTTTAAATAATGCATTTAATAACTTACACCAGTTTTGTTTGCACCATGATAAAAATCTTTTTCTCAGAGGCACAAATTAAAAATAAGCCATCATTTGCATTATATCTACTTTCTGATTTTAAATCCATTGTTATCTAAGCGCTGATATTTCCATTCCTCCTATTTAATTCAAACTGATAGGCAGGGTCCTTGCTACAAAACATCCTCAAAGATTAAAAAAAAAAAAGACCCTGCGAATATCAGATCAATTATGAAGACGATGTTCTGATTAGATGTCATTTGAATTGCGCTATTATTCACCAAAGGATATCGTAGGCAAGTATTTGTAATAGGGTAGGAAATGATTTGGAATTCATTGCTGAAGATGAGGACGACTTGAAACAAGCCTTTATTGGCCTCTGAAGCCTGGTGAAGAACATTTGCTCTTCATGTGCCTGTGCAGCTCTGCTCTGCAGATCTCAGATGCTGTCCTACGGTACTGTCCAAACTCAACAGAGAAGCCACCATCCTTTCCCTGGGGTTGTGCTACTGTCCAATGAGTGCACAGTAAGAGCAGTCCTGCCAACCCTACCTAACGCACTTGCCTCAACTAGAGCTTCGCTACACCTCGGTGTAATTTTTGGAAAAAAAGAAAAACTTCTTTTTGATGAAGTAAAATAATTAAAAAATAATAAACAAATCAGAACTTCCCACTAGAGCCATTAGATTCAAAGCTAATCCTAGAATCTCAGCATGACAACCCATCAAGTAACAGATCAACACCCTGAGACCACATTTATCATTTTCTCAGCAAGGCACCAATGAATAAGTCCTTAATGAAAAGTTCCAGCTATAGGTACAAGTCTTTTTTTTTTTTTTTTTTTTTTTGAGACAGAGTCTCACTCTGTCACC
>NW_016107414.1:3869509-3878221 GCF_001604975.1 Cebus imitator
CAACCTCTGCCTCCTGGGTTCAAGCAATTCTCCTGCCTCACCCTCCTGAGTAGCTGGGATTACAGGCTTGCGCCACCATGCCCAGCTAGGTACAAGTCTTTACAAAAGAAAAATAATAATTTTTAAAAGGTCACATTAGCACTCACTTGCAACCTCAATTCTAGAACTGTTTTCCATAAATGTACCTACCCTGTGTATGATGCATCTATTAGAAAATTTAACATATTTTCTTTTTCCACCCAGCCTCCTCCCATCTCATTTTCCCTTCTTTCTTTCTTATTACTTACCTTCTTCCTTCCACAAAAATGTATGCAGCCCCAAGTAGAATAACAATAGCAGTTAAAAGTTTTGGAGACAAGGCAAGTATCTTGCTGCCACAAGCTAGATAATACTTGATAATAAAATTACCCTAGAGTGAACAAGAGTGATGAGATGTAGAAAAAAATTGTGAAGAGAGGGGAGACAAAGTCAAGCTTCATGAAATGATGCAAGCCCTCAAACAGAATTGAGCCTGGAGTTTTTTAAAATACTGTGTGCCCACAAGTTACCCTCTTAATTCATTTTTAGTTGTGTTTCTATCACTGGCAATTGAGTCCAAATTAGTAAAGCATTTTTCTTCTACCAGAGAATTTAATATATGTATTTTCTTCATTTACTCCATAAATATATTATGTGCCCCCAACATATTTTAGGCATTTTGTGACAAAGAATGGCAAGATTAGTAAGATATAGCCATTGCTGGGGACATAGAAACACACTTGCTCTCAACAAGTAAAGTGCCGCTAATATTATAGGTTCATCATGGGAAGAATTATACTATGAATAATAAATATTTTTCCTCTATTCACTGACTTAGTACTCTCAAGTGAAGAGACTGAATATACAACTGAATACTGGCCAGACTATCAAAATGCAACTCTGACCCACAACCAGCAACAATCAGCTGAGGAAACCAACCTGTTATCTATCGTAACCAGTCCAGGAAGTCAGACTTGTATGCACCAAACAGCCCAAGAAGCCAAACAATAACCCTTGCAGTAATCAATCCAAAATGGCCAAGACTTGATAAATAACCCAAAAACATCCCAATATTCAGCCCTGCTTTCAACTTATGATCAACCAGAGAAAGCCAAACATGCACCGCTAACCAATCATGTAAGCTACCAATTAGGCTGCCTACAAGTAGGTTCTTTTACAAACATATTTAGATCAGGGTCTTCTCCTTACTCCATTAGACACCTGACCCATTTCTCTGCCTGCCTTTGAGTTTCTGCCACAACAGAAGTGATGACAGTGATTCCCTTGCTGAAATAGCAAGCTCTGAATAACTGTTCTCATTTGAGGCAAGGGTCTTCATTTACTTTCATGAATTAACGAGGTAAGAAAGAAATCCCAAGAACGTTAATCTACCCAGTAACCTCCTTAGTGAAATACACCCTATTGACACCAGAGCAGAGCTGTTCCTTAACCTCACATTTTATTTCCATTCATTTTAGAACTTAATCATACAGAACCTATTACTGGAATTTCACTTTACATATCTAAGCATATCTACATCTCCATCAGGTCTTTTAAGTCCTTTTTCCTTATTCACAGTCCTTTGAATGGTATTCTGAACCATTAAAAATTTCAAAACCAGGTAAAATTATGAATCTCATACAGATATAATATTAACCCACATTAAAGATTTTATCCAATATTCATTGATTAAATAAGGAAACCAGGCAAATGTTATAACCCAGATCCATGGAGAAATCAAAAAAGCACACATTCGTATGGAGTAGTTTTAAAATGAATATTCAAATCAGTAACAAAACTAGCTTTTGTTGGTGAAAGAAGAGGAGATTTACATATCTATAGACAAGAATTATTTTACATTTCTAACAGTTATCCACAACTTATAGAATTGTGTAATAGCTCCCACAGAATCAGAATCAGATAACCCAAAAGGGTGTACTCTGGGTAATGAATGAGTCTCATTGAAGTACAGATTTTTCCTTTACAACTTAGTGAATTGTTGTTTTGTACTGTTTTATATGATGGTTGGTCAGGTGCAGCCACAGGCGGGAAGACAGGAGAGGCTCAGGAAAACAAATTTCACTATATTCACAGGTCCTAGAAACAGGAGGTATCACACACCTTGACGAACCACATGGGAAAGACACTAGGGGAACAGAAGAGAAGAGGGAGCTTGGGGGAAGCCAACAGAGCCTTGATGGGGTTTTCTGTGGGAAAGGCAGGGCAGGGTAGCATAAAGCTTTGGATCAGCTGGTTTGAGTAATATTAGTGGTTCCTAAGGTATAAGGGTCATCCCTAGTTGTTAGTACATGTCCCTGGCATGACTAAGGAGAAGAATATTGCCTCCCAGGATGTACAAACCATCTGAATTGACACATTCACCTATCAAAGATATGTTCCTGGCTGAGAATTGCTATCTCTAAGAATTGGCTGGCCCTGGGCAGGTAGTCTCTCCCTAAACAGAAAGGTTTTCTAAGATATCAAAAAATCATAATATATAGAAAATTTTAAAATATAAATGTAATACAATAATCAAGATGAACATTGATGAAAACAATAAAAGTTTACCATTTATCAAGTTCCTATCACTGGCCAGGTCCTGTGCTAAGCATTTGGCAAACCCCATCTCATTGAATCTATGCAATGACACTGTGAGAAAGAAATTATCATCTCTTCTTCACAGATGAAGAAATTAGGACTTAGGATAGCTCAAGGTTACACAGTTAATAAAGAATCAAAAGTGTGAGGAATTAAAGCCAGAAACTTAGGGTTTGTAGCCCAAAATTGACAAGCAAGCTTTCATTGACGGGAAGAGGGCACTGTGCTTAAGGTGATGTGATTAAAAATGATGATACTGTGCTTAAAAGACAATGGATATATTTTAATATAGCTGACTGCTTCATTCACATATGTTAATCGCAGGATCCCCTGAAAGGGCCTGAGTTTCTGATACTTCTCTGTACTACCATACAAATTCATAAACACCACCTATTAGTCAAAAAAATTAATTACAAAATGCCTAAAGTCTTGGGGGAGAAGAGTTTGTATGCTGGTTGAATAATGATTTCCGAAGACCAAAAACTAAAAGTATTCTTGTTTCTTCCTCTTCCCTCCAATCCATATCCAATGGACAATATAGCTCTACAATATAATATGCATGTAACAACAACATGCACCAAATCTAACTCAACCACCACTCCCATCAAGACTTCACCACACTAAATGCCACCAGAAGCACAGAATCCATGCTCTTTCTGCAGCAGGTTGTAATGGCATCTGACTTCCATTTGGCTTTGCCTTCAGGAAAACCTTTGGGAGCAAACAGACATAATTTCCCTAAGCAGGCACAAAAAGGTAGCTTAGCAAACTAAAGACTCAACTTAATGGATTAAGCATCTGGCTTAAGGAGACTTAAATCTGACTTAATGATATTGCAAGTCCCTGGAGCCACTAGTTCAAATTCTGACTAAAGCTTTCATGGTTCATCAGAAAAAATGCCTGCAAATTTGCTTTATTCCGTAGATAAAGGGTAAACCTCAGAAACTTATTTACATGCCCCTTATTTACAGGCTGAAGATGAATTTTCTAATGACAAGTCACTATCCCTCAGGACAGCCAGATCCTAGCTTCAGGCCCCATCCTGCACCTAAGGGACAATTTCAATAACATCAGAATAAGAGCTCTTCCTTCCCCACCTCACTCTGTCAGAGCCTACAGTCTTTGCTCAAATGTCATCTTCACAATAAAATCTTTACTTAAAGCCGCATTAAAAAAATTGCCACCACCTTCATTTCTCTACATTCTTTCTCTGGTTTGTCTTCACTGCTCTTACCACCACCCAATTTGCTACATATTTTATGTATTTAAGTGTCTATCTCCCCATCAAAAACAAAAACTCAATAGGGTCAGGACTGTGCACGCTTAGCTCCCAGCTACATGATCAAAGTTCAGAACTAGACCCATCATGTACTGAAGGTTCAATACACACATTTTTTTTATTATTTTTTTGAGACAGAGTCTGGCTCTGTCACCCAGGCTGGAATGCAGTTGCACAATCATGGCTGACTGCAGGGCTCAAGGGATCTTCCCACTACAGCCTCCTGAGTATCTAGGACTATAGGCCTGTGCCACCACATCTAGCTAATTTGTTTTTTTGTTTTTGTTTTTGTTTCTTTTTTAAGTAGAGACAAGGCCTCACAATGTTGCCCAGGCTGGTCTCAAACTCCTAGGCTAAAGTGATCCTCCTCCCTCAGCCTCCCAAAGTGCTGGGATTACAGGCATGAGTGACTGTGCATGGCCCAATATGCTCTTAATAAATAAATCTGAGAAAATGGCTCCATACAGGGCCCAGTTACTTAAGACCAAAAACTAGGAGTAACCTTGATTCCTTCCAATAAAAAATTTCTTCCTTCCTTGATTCATATCCAATCCGTCAGAAAACACTGTTAGCTCATTTAAATAAATCTCATTCCATTAAAGTAAGTGTTTAATATATCCACCAGCATCACCCAAGTTAACCTCATTATTGATCTAGACCATCATAATCTTCCACCAATCCAAGCCGTTCCCCACCCACAGCCATATCATCTTTATTATTATTAATTTTTCACAAAAAATTTATTGTCTCATTTCTATGCTTAACACCGCCAATGGCCTTAAAATCAAATGTAAACTCCCTAACGTGGCATCCAAGGTCCTGCCTGATCCATGCCCACCACCTTTCTCCCTTCCCCTGTACCAGCAACATTCATCTTTGCTCACTCATAACTTGGGCAAAGTTCTATCTATCTTCCTTGGGCCCGTGTATATCTGTATTCTTTGCTTAGAATATCTCCTAAGCCCTACCCACTTCTAATTATTCTAAGCTACATTTAGACATTAACTCCTCAGAGGGAGAATTCCCAAAATTCCTTATCAAAATGCCCACCTTCCCCAACCAGAGGTTTCCTCCTTGTTTTCTTTATAGCATAAATCACAGTTTCTTTGTACTCGCTTTTTTCTGCTTTTCTTCCTCTTTAGACTTTTAGTTCTCCATGAGGCCTAGGCCAGGAGTATCTCTCCTCATGGTCTAACACTGCCTAATACACAACAGGAGTTTAATGTCTACCTGTTGAATTCGTAAGTAAATCAGAAGGTATGAGACGAGGGCGAGGCACCTAGGGCAATAGGTCCTAGCGTCCACTCTCAGGATTGTACAAGTGCAGAGATGGCACGGGGTCAACCCTTGAGAGTGGGATCTTCTTCCATGTTTTTCCATAGGCACTCTGCTTGTTTTATCTGTTTCTGCCCTAAATTGTCATCCAATCACCGTTAGCACTCACCTGATTTTGAATCTCATTTCCAGTTTCCTGCTTCATAGCCAAAAGTGAGTCCTTATTTCCCTTGGCCAAAGCCCCTAGTACAGCAGATAAATATATTTAAAATAGGGGCCATTCTAATTTAAGGTCTTTTGGTTCCAATCAATATAAATCTCCTTAAGCAAGCTCTGCTAGTCATGTGGTCACTGTAAGTACAAAACAATTGGATGGATATCCAACAAAATAACTAAAATACAGTGGTCTCACCATAGAAATGGAATAATGAACGTTCGTGCCAACATTTCCATCTTTCTAGGGCTTGCACAATATTCCTCACCTTTGCTCCTGTCCATGGATCTAGTCCACTGGTCTCTTCACCGACGCTTCTGTGTATGCCTTGTATGTGGTTCTGCACAGTCCCACGGCCCATGCCACTGCATTCTTTCAATTCTACTCACTCTCACTTTCTGGATTACTAATGCAGTATCTTTTAGCTCAGATTCTTCAACAGGGGTATCTGGTTTGTCACTGACCATCTAGTGGATTGTCCAGCTTTGGGTCATGTGCTTATTCTCTGTATGTTTGAAAAAATGAAGCAGAAACTGTGGCTTTACGGGTTTGAAGGGGACTGTTAGGCCCTCATGATTCTTGTCATGGATAGACAGTTTCCTTGACCATTACCAATTATTAGAACTGGCACTCTCCGGTGGGCTGGCCAGGACTTCCACCAATAACCTCTTCTCAACAAGACCTGCTGTTCTACCTACTTGTTTAAATTTTCTCATTAGACTCATTCATGTATTTACTTAATACTTATTGAGAGTTTGCTATCTGCTAAATCCTCTGCTAGTCTTTGGGGACACAGTGGTCTGTCTTCATGAAGCTCACTGTCTAGTAAAAGATAAACTCAGGTTCTCCCTGTAGGAGGGAGTAGGCCCTGAAGTACAATAATGGATAATAGAAACAAGCCTTGGTACAAGCATGTGAGATGATACAGGGTGATTAATCTTGTTCCCAATTAACTTGGAATCCAGAAATAACTAAGTCATGACCACTCCTAATGATGACTGTCCTTAAGAAAATCTCGAATATGGACAAAGGTAGATTCTGTTGGGAAGTCAAAGCAAATACCTGTGTAATTCTTACTCTTCATTCTGCAACAAAACTGTACTATGCTGGTAAGATTCAACTACTGTCTGCAAATAAGTCTTATGATAATAGTGCTAATGATGACCAAATGCATTGGAAGATTGAGTTAAAGCCTCTTTGGGAGAGAGATCCAAGACGGCTGATCACTAGCAGCTCGGGATTGTAGCTCCCACTGAAAGAGCAGAGAACGAGAGGACGCCACACTTTCAGATCAATTTTTGTTGCTCACGCACCAGGAGATTCCCAGCGGAGGGGCCCCACGTGTTGCCAGCGCGACTCTTGAGGCCGGTGAGGCGGTTTTGCCGCTGCCTTGGAGCGGCGGTTCTTGGTACAGTCAGAAAAGCACCATCAATCTTAACGCCGCTGTTTTGGCCGGCGCAGTGGGTTGCTCAGATTCTAGAGCCAGGAATCAACAAGTTGGACGTCCATTCAGAAGCCCAACTATAAAGACGGTAATTATAAAGACCACAGATGGATAAATTTATAATGAAGGGAAGAAACCAGCCTAAAAAGGCTAAGAATACCCAAAATCAGAATGCCTCTCCCTCTACAGGGGATCACAGTTCCTCATCAGCAACAGAACAAGGCCTGATGGAGAAAGACTGTGTTCCATTAGCAGAAGCAGGCTTTAAAAAGTGGATGATAAGAAACTTCTGGGAATTAAAAGAACTTGTTCTAACCCAATGCAAAGAAACTAAGAACTTTGAAAAAAAGGTTTGACGAAATGTTAACAATAACACACAATTTAGAGAGGAATATAAGTGAATTAATGGAGCTGAAAAATACAACACGAGAACTTCGCGAACTATGCACAAGTTTTAACAGCCGAATTGATCTAGCAGAAGAAAAGATATCAGAGGTCGAAGACCAACTTCATGAAATAAAACAAAAAAACAAGATTAGAGAAAAAAGGATAAAAAAGAACGAGCAAAGTCTCCAAGGAATATGGGACTATGTGAAAAGACCTAATCTACGTTTGATAGGTGTACCTGAATGTGAAGAAGAGAATCAATCCAAGCTGGAAAATACGCTTCAGGATATTATTCAGGAAAACTTTCCCAACCTAGCAAGGCAGGACAATATTCAACTCCAGGTAATACAGAGAACACCACAAAGATATACCTCAAGAAGACCAACCTCAAGGCACATAATCGCCAGATTCACCAGGGTTGAAATGAAAGAGAAAATACTGAGGGCAGCCAGAGAGAAAGGTCAAGTTACCCATAAAGCGAAGCCCATCAGACTCACAGCAGATCTCTCAGCAGAAACCCTACAAGCTAGAAGAGAGTGGGGGCCAATATTCAACATCCTTAAAGAAAAGAACTTTCAGCCCAGAATTCTACATCCAGCCAAACTAAGCTTCATAAGTGAAGGAAAAATAAAATCTTTTGTGAACAAGCAAGCACTCAGAGATTTCATCACCACCAGGCCTGCTTTACAAGAGCTTCTGAAAGAACCACTACACATAGAAAGGAACAACCAGTATCAGCCTTTCTAAAAAAATGCCAAAAAATAAAGAATATCAACATAATTAAGAAATTGCATCCACTAATGGGCAAAACAGCCAGCTAACATTAAATGACAGTATCAAACACACATATATTGTTATTAATTCTAAATTTAAATCGACTAAATCCCCCAATCCAAAGACACAGACAGCCAAAAAAAGCCAAGACCCATGGGTATGCTACATCCAGATCCATCTCACATGCAAGGATACACAAAGAATCAAAACAAAGAGATGAAGAAAAATTTACCAACCAAATGGAGAGCAAAAATAAATAAATAGAAAGCAGGAGTTGCAATTTTTGCTGATAAAATAGACTTCAAAGCAACAAAGATCAAAAGAAGCAAAGAAGGATATTACATAAAGGTAAAAAGATCAATGTTAACAAGAAGAGCTAAAGATCCTAAATATATATGCACCCAATAATAGTGGGAGACTTACAGATCAATGAGACAGAAAGTTAACATCGATATCCAGGACTTGAACTCAGATCCGGAACAAGTAGACTTAATTAACATTCATAGAACTCTCCACTTTAAATACACAAAATATACACTCTTATCAGTACTACATCACACGTAGTTACAGGTTTAAATGAAATATTGGTTGGCTGTTTGTTAATTATTTTCTTCCCTCATTTTTTTTATGTCTCTATTATTAAACACAATTACAGGCATACCCATTTTTAGACTGCATTCTAGCCCGGGCAATAAAGCAACACCCCTGTTCTCTCTCCCTCTT
>NW_016107414.1:3878311-3922715 GCF_001604975.1 Cebus imitator
AAAAAAAAAAAAACACCTCTTTGGGACATCATACCTATGGAAAATGACAGGCCTGAGCAGGTTAGATAGTGCAGGCCAGATAATCTAGCTAACCATCACTTAATTTCTATGTTCAATAGTTCTCCTGCTAAAGCTAAATGCAAGGTACAAATATCAGTAGATTAAAAAGAAAAATGAATAATCAAATTAGCACAAGAATAAAAAAATATGTACAATGGTTTCACAAGGGCAAACTAGTTGTTTCTTTAAATTTACCCCTACCCCTTCTCTGGCTTCTCAAAATGTTAGGCATGTTTATGTTGTTACTATGCTTTATCTGTTGTACAAATGCTACACTAAATGTCAATGCTCAGACAGATATGAGCATTTGCTGTAAGGGGTGTGTGGCCAGGGACCAAGGTCTCTGAAACAATAACCAATACATATATTGGTCTCTGACCCCAGTTCCTGACACAGAGCTCTTAAAACTTGTAATTTTCTGAGTGACAGGAACATCTGACACTCCTAAATCCCTTGGAATTTTCTAGGTGATAGGAGTGTTCTTTGTTCTAATGAAGCAATTCTTTGTGGGCTCTTGGATGGGGGGATGGGGAAGAAGCTGGTCACCAGAAAGACCAAGCCATAAATAGAAGCTTGGGACTTTCAGCTCCACACCTACCCCATCCTCCAGGAAGGAAAGAAGGGCTGGAGATTGAGTTACTACTATTCAATCATGCCTACCTGACAAGCCCTCCACACACATCTCTGAACTATGGGGTTTAGAGAGCTGCTGGGATGGCAATCCAATTGCATACTGGGAGGGTGGCACACCCCAACTCCATGGGCTGGAAGCTGTTGTCCTTGGGATTCTTCCTGGCCTTGCCCTATGCATCTCTTCATCTGTAAACTTTATGATAACCTTTATGCATACATTAAACCAGTAAACAAATGTGTTTCCCTGAATTCTGTGACCTGTCCTAACAAATCAATCCAACCTAATAAGAGGGTCATAGGAACCCCCAAGCCAGTTTGTCAGAAGTACAGGTTATAACCTAGGGACTTATGATTAGCCTCTGAGGTGGCAGGGATGAGGAGAGGGGCAATTTTGTGGGACTGAGCCCTCTACCTGTGGGATCTGACCCTACCTCCAGGTGGATAGTATCAGAATTGAGTAAAGCTGTAGGACACCAAGTTGGTGGGTCCACTTCAAAATTCATTCTTGTGTAGGGGAAAAAAAATACGCCACACATCTGGTGTCAGATTATCTTGAATAATATGTGAGAGAAGAAGAAAAATTTTATTTTTTCATCAGAATAACCATCCATATATATCCCAGAGAAATCAGAGAGCTATGGAAACACAAAGATAATAACTTAAGCCCAGTTGAGAGGCAGGAAGAGTGGAGGATTGGAGATGAAGGCCTTATCTAGAGAAAATGACATCTAATTGGAGACCTGGGTTGGCAAAGAAAAGAAGAATGGACTGGAAAAGAAGGCTTCCAGAGGTGAAAAGTGCTATCTGGGGAACTGAAAGAAATTCACATGGACTGCTGATACTGATGACCAAATGTATTTGGAGATTGAGTTAAAACCTTCTTGGGACATCGAACCTATGAAAAATGGCCTGAGTGGTAACTGAACCTAGCCAATCATCACCTAATTTCTGTGTTAAATACTTCTGCACAAGCTAAACATATGGTACAAATACCAGCAGATTAAGGAGAAAAATGAAGAATCAAATTAGTACAAGAATAAGAAAATGTTTATAACAGCTTTGCAGGGCAAACTAGTTGTTTGTTTCCCTGGAAGATAGCATGGGGTCATCCTGGAGAAGTAAATGCCAGAGGAGAGCAGGACTTACGAGCCAACTCAAGAAACCTGATTTTGTTGTGAGGGAAATGAACAGATATTAGGGTTTTAATTAGGTCAGTAATCTGTCCTGCTACTTTCTTCTGAACCCACTGCTAATCATCAGCTCGATGCCCAGTCTCTGGATTCTTACCTGTTCTTAGTGCCAGTGAGTGTTTGATGCTCTCCAGTGAACCTAACACTTTCTATGTTCTCCTTCTCACGATACTGGCAGGACTGACACCTAGCTGAAGAAACACATAAATAGGAATTCTAATTCCCATTTGAACTTGTACACATTACCCTACCAGTTTCTGAACTTCAGATTTCTCATAATTAAAATTAGGATCTCTAATCTCTCCTCAGGGATTAAACTAGACAATATATGTAAAGAATTGAAATAATACCTGGCATGTATGTAAATGATGCTCAATAAATGACAATTATCAGTCAGCCTACATCATTGCTGATGGCTGTTTTTGTTGTTTTTATATACTAATAGAATCAAAACAAATGCTGGAATCATCAATTTACTTCCAGGAGCAAAATAAAATAAATGAGGTTACAGTTACCCTCACAATAACAACAAAATATGTGGGTATGTGTGTGTGTAGTATGCGTGTATATACACTTAAAATCAACAAACTCACTTGGCTAAAGCCAAAAATAAATGGTTAGTAAATATTACTATAGGCAATTCATTTTTAAGATAATTCAAAAAAATAGTCCTTTCAATGACTATGTTTTGTTTTCTCTCAATTATCTGTCATTTCATACATTTTGCTTTGAATAATTGCTTCAATTCTTGCTAACATGAACACATAGAAAAGTGTGGCTACAAGGTCTCTCTAGATGATGTTCACTAAGAGTTCAGTGGTGCTCAAATTATGTTTAACTGACCCAGACCCTTCCAATGATTATTTTGCATTCAGTTAATTTATTCTTTGCTATGTCTCCACTTAAGTGTAACTCCCTACAGCTTCATTAACAAATGCAGCTGTATCACGACCTGAGCATGTTCACTTAATGGAAGAATCAATGAAAAACTGAACAGTTTCTGGTTGACCAGGAAGTGAAATACCTCTGAAATTGGTTCACTCATTTGTTCATTCATGCCAGGAACATATAAGCAAAAATGCCTAATTTTTGGTATCTCCAAAAGTACGCCCTGAGATAAAAAGGATGTAACTGCAGGCTGATTATTTGGGAGGTAATCCCAGGAAGCACAATGTGAGAGTGAGGAAAGTGAAGACAGCAAATCACGGAAGGGAAAAATGTCAACAAAGCATAAGGCAATGAGCAAGTTCCAGCTACGGGCACCTGGGGTTAGGTGTTAATTCCTTTTGTGTTGCTATCAAGGAATACCTAAAGCTGGGTAATTTGTAAAGATATTTGGGTTTATTTGGGCTATGGTTCTGCAGAATGTACAAACAAGCATGGCAACAGCATCTGTTCAGCGTCTGGTGAGGCCATAGGAAGCTGTTACTCAGGGAGGAAGGCTAAGGGGGTGGGAGTCTCATAAGGTGAGAGGAAGAAAGCAGAGAGAGGAGGTTCCAGGCTCCTTTAAACAATCAGCTCTCTCATGAACTAACAGCAAACTCACTTATTACCATGGGAAGGGCACCAAGCCATTCATGAGGCATCTGCCCCCATTCAAACATCTCCCACTAGGCCCCCCTCCAACACTGGGGATCACATTTCAACACGAGATTTGGAGGAGGCAAATGTCCAAAGCCTATCAACTTCCCCAGACACCCTCTGAGAAATATGGAGAACACAGTTTAGAGTCATCCTACTGGGAACTGGGCAGGCTATGTCATTTACCCACTATCTTCCATCTCTCCATTGATTAAAGGTTGCTTTCCAGAACATGACATCTACCACAATTCCTGGTTTCACCTCCATCTGGCCCAGCAAGCTCCCATAGTGCTGGAGAAATCAGAGTGATAGAAAAGTGTTTGCAGGTGCCAGGGGTTCAGATGCGCAGTTGTGGGGAGGGCATCTGCTGTAAGGTAGCAGCTGCTGTAATGAGTGAATTAATTCCTACATTTAAATGCTTTACACAATGCTTGGCACAGAATAAGCGCCATATAACTTTAGCTTGTGCTATGTTGTCTAGTGTGCTAGGCCCTGATCAAAGCACTTAGAATATAGCAGAGAATGTAGCCTTGTTTCTGACCTACATAGACTCATAGAGCTATGGTCAATTTCAAAATCACACACTTCTCAGAGAAGAGTGTCTATTTATTTGTATATTCACTGTAATTCTAGAATTACACTCATAATTAAGGATTTTTGACTGAATTCATTTTTATTTTTATATCCTTGTTGCACAGTAGAACCAAGGCTTAAGCGAAGAAGAAAAAGGACTAAAACTTGCATGTATCATTCCTTCTCATGCATCATGAGAAAAACAAAGAACAAATTTAAGAACTTGCAGACCTCACCTGTCCCCACTTTCAGTGCTTCAGAATGCAAAGTTATATTGTGGGGTTCTAGATATGAGGTTATCAGAATCCTTTAAAAACATGCTCTAAATTTCTCTTATAGGAACATGTTTCTGTAATTCCATTGTGCATTATCTTTAGGCTCATAACCCTGGAAATATGATGGGGAGGAGAAAAGCAAAGCAGACACACAAAATATTCACTTCTGACACCTGCTATATCTTCAGAGGGTTCATATCTGATCAGAATTAATGTGACAGATGGAGCCAAATGAATAGTGACTGCTACCTTCCTGGAATTCTTTCGGGTTATTCTCCCTCTCTAGCCATACATTAAGAAGATAACGGGAAACACACACACACACACACACACACACACACACACACACACACACACACAGAGAGAGAGAGAGAGAGAGAGAAATCATTTAAGAAAAATAACAAGTTAGGAAAGTCATGACTGCAGTCTAGCAGACCTCAAGTTCACTAACTTACTCCCATTTCGGATTAAAAATTAACTTTCACGTGCTTTGTAAACTCCCCAACGCCCATGTGCATTAGACTTCACGGGCCTTCAAAGTCAGTTTTTTCCAGAAATTTGAAGGAATCTTTTTTAGTATCTGAGTCATATCTAATGGACTTCACTTCTTCAAGCAAACTGTGTCTGTATAGTTAGGGTAAGTAAGCTGTGCATTGGAGACATTATTCAGACACCTTGATACAAACTTAAAAAATGGATAAGCTGGATTTTCCAAGCTCTGGAAGCTCTTTCAAAATGCATTTTATTTTGATTTTCAGATATTCATCAGCCATGTTCCTGATTTCCAATACTTTGCTGATCACTAGTTATCTGTTAAGTAGCACCCTATATGTTTTCTGATTAGAATCAAAGCTAATTTTGGAGTTATCTACTAATTACTTTGTGAAATTGGCTGTTAATGTGAATTAACTTTTTCTGAATAGCTAAAAAAAGTGAAGGAGCCAATGGCTACAGAAATGGAAGCATATAGGGTTATGAATCTTGTTAATGAACCAAAGGGTTCACATGCTTTAATTGAGAGAGGGCTAATATTACAGTTTTAAATGAAGTCTTTGAAGCAGGAGCTAAACCTCAAATGTTCTACTTTAAATTTAAACAAAATGTCTTCCATATACCTTTGCCAATCTGAAACAATGAAATATCATTTATCGTTTACGATGAGCAAATCTTAATGTTTTGTGTTTGAAGTTTTTTAATTCAAAAAATAAAACACAAACTAGTGCAAGTGTTTTTTCCATTAAAATTTAAATAATTTGTTATTTATCAATTCCAGACACTCTTTAAGAATTTTCACCCCTCATCCTCTGCCCCCATCCCCAGACTTAGTAAGATCCAGTTCAACTAGAAGATGTCTGGCCAGGCACGGCGGCTCACGCCTGTAATCCCAACACTTTGGGAGGCCAAGGCAGGCAGATCACAAGCTCAAGAGATGGAGACCATCCTGGCCAACATAGTGAAACCCTGTCTCTACTAAAAATACAAAAAAATTAGCTGGGTGTGGTGGCACTTGCCTGTAGTCCCAGCTACTCGGGAGGCTGAGGCAGTAGAATCGCTTGAACCTGGAAGGCGGAGGTTGCAGTGAGCTGAAATCACACAACTGCACTCCAGCCTGGGCAACAGAGAGAGACTCTGTCTCAAAAAAAAAAGAAAAAAAAGAAAAGAAAAAAGAAAGAAAAAGACAAAAAGATGTTCAATATTTACAACTAGGTCTTCTTTGCTTGACAACGGCTGGCATTTTGTACTAACTTTTCTTGAGACAAAGCCATTTTAACATAGTTCACCGAGCTGTTTATATTTAAACAACCAAAAGAGAACAAATTACTTATTTCCATGTCACAATCCTTCAGGCTCTATACATACCCGATAGCATTTATCTGTACAAATTATATAGTCACTGTTTAGACACAGAATCTGGAAATAGAATGTCTTTGTCTCTCATCCCTTGATTATATGCCCCAAGAAGATACGAACAGAAATTTCTTGCTCCCTAGTGCCTAGAAAAGTTGGTGCTGAACAAATATTAGTTGAACGAATGTTGGCTGAAAGATTATTTAACTTTAACATACGCTTGGCTTCTAAATCATGAGTTTAGATAATTAATCTCTCTGTGACTCAGCCTCTTTATAAAATGAAAGCAGTATTCATATCTACCTTATACTGATGTTTCGAGAATTAAATGTAACATGAGATATTAAACACTTGAAAGGTGCCTGACAAATAGTTAAGTTTCAATAATTGTTACATATTAATATTATATTCTTCTGTTATTTTTATTAGCATCTTCCAAGCATTCATCAGCCTAGTTCTGATAACAGGTGCACCCTGTATTTCCTCTGGGGAAAACAGCTTTTTTCCCTCTTCTTCTAATCCTTGAGTTTTAGGTGGGGCCACGTGATGGCTAATATTGAGTGTCAACTTGATTGAAGGATGCAAAGTACTGTTCCTGGGTGTGTCTGTGTGGGTGCTGCCCACAGAGATGAACATTTAAGTCAGTGTACTAGCAGAGACAGACCCACCCTAAATCTGGTTGGGCACCATCCAATCAGCTGCCAGCTCAGCGAGGACAAAAGCAGGGAGAAGGTGGTGCAAGAATTAGACTGGCTAAGTCTTCTGGCCTGCATCTTTCTCTGGTGCTGGATACTTCCTGCCTTGATCACTAGACTCCAAGTTCTTCAGCTTTCAGACTCTTGGACTTACCTACACCAGCGGTTTGCCAGGGGCTCTCAGGTTTTCGGCAACAGATTATCAGCTGCACTGTTGGCTTCCCTACTTTTGAGATTTTGGGACTCGGACTGGCTCCTTTGCTCCTCAGCTTGCAGACAGCCTGTTGTGGAGCTTCATCTTGTGATCATGCGAATCAATACTCCCTAATAGCCTCTCTTTCATATATACTGTCCCTCTAGAGAACACTAATACAGGCCACTAGCCTAACTCCTTCCAGCTTCAAAGAAGCCGATGAGCGCCAAGTACACATCCTCTATTTCTAATGTTACAAAGCTAGATTGGGTCAATATGAGCCAAGTTATTCTGATTTAATTGAGGCCAACAGAGGGTAAAGCTGACCTTAGGATGATTGATAATATGGAGAAAGAAAGGGAGGGAGGGAGGAAATGAAGAGAGGAGAAGGCAGAGGAAGGGGAGAGCAAAGGAAAGGGGAGAAGAAGGGAATCACTTGAACCCCTGAAACTATATCACCTAGATTTACATAACCCAGTAATATTCTTAAATTACTTTTTATCATTTTTTATTGAGTCCTAGTTACATCTTTACCAGTTTTAACCAATAAAAAGCCCTGACAAATACAACCATTTTCTTTGTCTGCAAAAGAAAGGAGTTAGGCAGAAGTATCTCCGTCGAAGTTCTAAAATCCTGCACTTTTAGGGCACTAATCTCATTCTCAGGGACTCAGGAAGCTTTGTTCTGATAGCCAGAAATCACTTGCAGAGTCTGTAAGGAGATTGCCACCCTCATTTCCTAAGGGTTACTGGGGTTGCAGTGGGATCACCGAGGCTAAGAATATTAGAACACTTTGAAATACCAAGTCCTCTTTTCAGGTCAAAGGGGAAAATTTGGATAAAATGGCTATACTTCCTACTGAGAAAAAGTTAACTTCATAGTGAATGCAATAGGAATGCAAGAGGCCTAGTGTATTCGTTTGTTCTCACAGTGCTAGTAAAGACATACCCAAAACTGGGTATTTTAAAAATGAAAGAGGTTTAGTTGACTCACAGTTCCACATGGACGAGGAGGCTTCACAATCGTAGCAGAAGATGAATGAAGAGCAAAGTCGTGTCTTACCTGGCAGCAGGCAAGAGAATATGAGCAGGGGAACTCTCCTTTATAAAACTATCAGATCACCTGAGACTTACTATCACGAGAACTGCACGGGAAAGACCCACCCCCCATGATTCAATCACCTCCCACCAGGTCCCTCCCACAACACGTGGAAATTATGAGCGCTATAATTCAAGATGAGGTTTGGGTGGGGACCAAACCATATCATCTGGAAAAATGCACAAGGCCTTCTATGCCTGAGCATTTCACAAGGGGACACTCTTCTCCGTTCACACTGGGTTTTCAAAACAATTGTGGAAACGCAGACATGGATGAACTAGAGCTACAGCAAGTTGTCAAGTGATGTCTTTTTTTTTATTTTCCAAATTTAGAAGACCCACCTATCTATCAGTTCTGTGGTGGCCAAGAGAGGGTAGCAGTTAAATAAGCTGGGTTCTAAACTTGCCGCAATCACTCCAAAGCCAATTAGAAGCTTAGGTGAATTGCCTTAAGGTGGGAATTCAGTTTTCTCACCTGACATATACGAAAGTTGATATCAAAGAGCCACTCTGGCTCTTAAATCCCACAATTCTATAGGATCCTGGAAGATTTTAACGGTATGTAGAACCTCATCATAAAGAGAGATTCTTTGAGATGAGAGCTATAAAAATGAAAAGAAATGTGCAATCATTTTGCACGTTAACACTAAAAACAAGATTTGACAAGCAATCATGAACTGGTAAACTAGAACTGTCAGAGAGAAACAGCTAATAAGTTTTAAAGAGGCATTATTTAAAAACCTTTGTAGAAAAATGCCCCCAGGAGAGCTTCAAAGCCTGGAGAAACTTAGGATATTCCTTGGAAGAGTATGATTTTATTTTTTAAGTGTTTTAAAGGTTTTTCTTCTCAGTGTTTGGAGATGTATATTAGCAGAAGACTCTGTTTACACAAGAGGCATTAAAAAAAGAGAGAAACAGCTTTCTCATCAAGCCACCATCTCTTGTCAGTATTTTTTCCCCCACCTCTGTTAAACTAAGATAAAGGTTGAAGGGATCACAGAAAGGGAAAAGGTGCTGGAAAAGTTCCTCTTTCAATTAGACTTTTTACCAGGAACTCCGGCCACATTTAATGTGGTCATGTTCTTTGACTCTAATGGAGCAGACCCAGCAGGGGGAAGAGATTTCCACTTAATGACTCCAGAGTCAGGCCTGCTTTTATCTCCAGACTCCCAGCCGCAGGCTCACCCTGTACAGATAGATGCTGATGTGATTCTATAAACAGCTTTTACATTTTATTTCACTTCATACTTCCTGAGAGTCCAGCCCCCTAACACAGATGGTTGGGGACGTTATTTATTAAGCAAGCCTCATGGAAATGGGGACCTGGAAAGGTGATTTCCATTGGTTGTAAACGCCAAGAACATCAATATTCATTATCATGGTTTAGCAGGAAGCTTTTCTTTTTACAATTGCCCCAACGATCCGCCTTAGCAAACACACAGTATCACAGGAAAAATTTAAGTAGAGTGATTAACATATTTAATCAGTTAAGTCTGGAGAAATCAAAAGGAAGGTTCTTTCTGTCTTATCATAAATCAATTGCCCTGGAGACTTGGATGAAATGACTTTGAATGGTTACTAAATGTTACTACAGAGCACTGTAAGAAATTCAACCAAGCCATTTCTAAGGTAAGAAGTGCCCCACTTTTAAGCCTAAAAACTAATGCAGCTTTGTTTTCCTGCATGTCATGAACCTGTATCTGTTCCCATTTACTTAAACATATAATTCACATATTCAACTCTATTCTGGTAATCTTTGGAAACAAGTAGTTTCTAGGCTCCATATAAGTAAGTCTCCATAAAGACCTATCACAATCAGAAATTAAATTCCATCTATGAAACTTCCTAACAGAGGGCCCACCCTTCCTATACTGTAAAGTGAAATGGTTAGATTGCAATAAAAGACCTTAGCTATTTGCTTCTTCTAAAGGGGCCTGATGGTACGCTTTCGTGGCCAGACAAAACATTTTGCAGTACCTTTAAATCTAATCACAATGACACCCAGTTATTTTTTCATAAGGGCCAATAGCCTGATTAACTAGACTATCAGCTCTGAATATATCCTGTCACTTTTAATATGGACCCAGGGTTACATTAAATAGACGTAAATACTCTTCATCCCTGGCCCACTTATATAGGCTTTTATTTTTCAGCTAAGAGTACAGGCAACATCTACAATTCCATTGTGTCTAAAAAGAGAATACTTGTTCACAAAAGACAGGGAACATCTAGAGGCCAAAGGTTTCCACACAAAACACAATTGTCCTTGAATATCTACTACTATTAATAAAATAATAAAATATTGATTTGTAGGAGCCAAAAACTCTTAATCATTTGTAGATAACAGTTTTATTCTTTCCTGATGATTCTTATTAACTCTCATTTACCATTGTAGCTGTGTTACTGGTAGTACTAGTAACAAGAAAAAGAACAAGAACAAAGATTGAATATTTTGCACTTATTAGGTGTTTTCCATACATCATCTTCCAATTTTTAGAATGACCCTGAGAGACAGATACTATTTCTATTATTTCGCAAACACAGAAGTTGAGATTCAGGAAGCCTAGGTGGATTGCGTAAAGATAGTAATGGCAAGTTATGTAACAAAACACAAGCTTTCCAAGCTCGTTTTCTGTCTTCAAGACCATGTGGCCATTTAAGCTCTGCAGTGCCTGGGCTATAACCCAGGGCAGAAGTGAAGTAGAGCAGAGGATTCTGGGAAAAGCAAGGACTTAGGAGTCTCAAAGACCTTCACTTGGGGCTCAGCTCTGTCTCTTACTAGCTGAGTGGTCCTAATAGGTGATTGCTCTATGCCTCTGTTTGTTCATCTCTAAGACTTAAGATTAAATAAGATGCTGCATGCCATCAATGATAGACTGGATAAAGAAAATGTGTTACGTATACACCATGGAATACTTGCAGCCATAAAAAGGAATGAGATCATGTCCTTTGCAGGGACATGGATGGAGTTGCAAGCCATTATCCTCAGCAAACTAACGCAGGAACAAAAAACCAAACACCGCATGTTCTCACTTATAAGTGGGAGCTGAACAACGAAAATGCATGGACACTGAGAGGGGAACACCACACACTGGGACCTGTGGGGGGATGGGGTCGGGGGAGGGAGAGCATTAGGAAAAATCCCTAATACATGCAGGGCTGAATACCTAGGTGATAGGTTGATAGGTGCAGCAAACCACCATGGCACACGTTTACCTATGTAACAAACCTGCATGTCCTGCACGTGCATCCCAGAACTTAAAGAGTTTGGCTTAGTAATTGCTTAACAAACAGTACCTTTCAAAATAATCATATGCTCTTTAGTAATTATTTAATCATATAGTTTTTATAATTTTTAAATTATTAATTATTAAAATAGTCACCT
Organism: Cebus imitator; assembly: GCF_001604975.1. Taxonomy (NCBI): domain Eukaryota; kingdom Metazoa; phylum Chordata; class Mammalia; order Primates; family Cebidae; genus Cebus; species Cebus imitator. The sequence goes on from NW_016107414.1 coordinate 3,889,842, forward strand.
AATCATTATAATAGAAAATGGTAATAACAGAAGGATGGCACCAGCTCTTTGAAAAACGTTGACGGCAGGCACAGAGACGTTGGTATTAAGTCATTCGTCTTCAAGATTCTTCCCTGCTGTTACTGATTCTGAGAAACGTTCTCTCATTGCTCCCAATTGAGTTGATTGGCATCTCCCCTAACATCCCACAGCTCTTTTTAAATTTCTTCCCTCGTAGTCTTTAATATGTTCAATCATAACATGGTATCTCTTCCGTCTTATCTTCCTTCTTTAGACTAAGAACTTCCCATAGACAGGGATCAAGTCTAACTCACAGGCATATTTCCCATATCCCAGCATAGTCCCTGGCAGGTGGCAGACACTTGGCTGAATAATGTTTGCCCATTTAAATTGATGAGAGATGACAGCATGGCACCAATTACAATTGCTGCACGTAAGAGTGGGCTGATGAAGGCTTGAACATAAGAAAGACTTTCAGCTGAATATTTTACAGGGTGGTTGATAAAAGGAAAAAAACCCAGAAAACACATAGCACATCGACAGGAAGGAGGATGCTACAATTTGTAAAGTCGGATTGAATATGAAACTAGCATCATGGGCAAGGGATTCAACACACCAAAGCCAAGGTCAAGTTGTGTTCTATAAGAGAGTGGGGATCTTCTAAGCATGGGGATTAGAAGAGAAGGGACAGATGATGTCATGGTGACCAGGGAAATGAGGATAATGGTGATGCTGTCAACACAACTGGGGAACAGGAAGATAATTTGCAGTGGGTGATTGGTTATTAAACTTTCAACATTATCATTATTTCTTGAATGATGTCAATAATTCTATGCCTATTTTTTCAGAATCACTATGGAAAGTTATATCAGCTTAAATAATAGACAATAATACTATCACAGCAAGTAATTATCCTAAACATATACTCTATACAAAGAAGCTCTGTTTATCAAGCTGTTTAGATTATTCTCAAAATCAAAAGTGTTCCCACTCATTGTGTCCTTGAAGTTTTTTCCATTAAAAATTATACTCCTCTTGAACAAAGACATAGAGTTAACAGGATAGAGAAGTTGTATTCTTCCAATATTATTGAATGAAACAGTAGACTATTATTTAGACACTTTAGATATAACTTACTCTCTCAGTTCTCCACCCCTCAAAATTGTGTTGCTTGAAAAAATAACTGACTGAAAATGTATGTGGAAATATAAGCATATAAGTTTTACTATAGCTTAAGGGAGATTAGACAGCAGTAAAACATTATCTATCTCTGATAAATCATGAATAAATACAATTTTAACATTGCCCAAAAGCAAATATACTAGAAAAATAAAAATAGTCCCACCTAGCCTACAGAGAGTTAGTTTACAGTGCCATGAATAACTGATCAAGCTATTAAATGAAGTCATTCACAATTTAATGGTTGAGAATAGGGTTATCATTAAACAACAGGGAAATCATCCATTGTATATTTAATGTGCAAAATTAAAAAGAATTTTTTTCCTTTTAATCTTTTAAAGTAAATGTATTAAGAGTTAGAAAGAAGAATGTAGAAAATTGGTCAATCTCTTTTATCCGCATCCATAAGACAACTGGTAGGGAAAAGAGAGCTTTAAGCACTTTCCTTTTCTGCTCCCAATGAAAGCAGCAACACATTTCACAGCTGCGTAATAACATGTTTCCTCAAAGTTTCTGAGTAATGAGATTGTCCGGGCAAGGGAAATAGAACATCATGCTCTAGCAAGAAAAGTTGACCAAGTATCCATAGCCACTGCCAAGCTTCCTATTTTCTACTCCTACTCAAAACAGGGCCCAGCAAAAGCAAAAAGGGATCTTCGTAATGAAACACTGGCCTCCACTTGCTCATTAACACAGAGAAAACTGTCTGGGCATGCACACTTTAAATCACTAAGAAAAAACATCATTTGACCTCAGCCACATATAACTGGAAAGCTGCTGATGGAAGGGTCATCGAAGCAACTTCAGTCTTAGGGAAGCCAAAGGCTCTGAGGTTGAATGTGCCAAGGCTCGCTCTTCCATCTTGCTCAGGGGAAGGAAGCCAGTTCTTTCCTCTGAATATCACGGCCCATCTCCTTATTTTTCTGCAGCATCCCTTATGCTTAGTTTATAATTGCAAGGTTCTGACTTAAAAAGGAAAATAACAACTCCGGACACATGCATTAATGCAAAAGTACTAGCATCTGTATGGCACAGAGACACATACATCTACACATTTACACACCTGTATATGTGCACATAAACATACACAAGCAGGTGAATGCAAACGTACACTATATATACACACATATGTATACTTACCTGAATATACATGCATGTACGTATATAGAAACATATACAAATATGAATACATACATATATATGAATCTACATATAAGCATGCATATACACAAATACAGAAACACATGCATTTATACAACATATATTCCATACATACAAAATATATACAAGCATGCTTATATACACCAACTTATCCATAAAACATGTGCATCCATAATACATGCAGTGTTTATGTGCATATCATGTATATATACGTGTATATATATATGTGTGTGTATGTGTGTGTGTGTACACACTTATACACATACAGATATAGGCAAGATAGGCAATATAAAGCTCACAATAACTAGTATGGTTTACAAAACCCATGAAGAAGAAATATTGCTCCTGAAATCTCAAATCTATATACTTGTATATCAAACAGATATTGTCCTAGCAGGAACAGAAAATGAAATGGGGGAAAAAAATGGACATGAAAATCATAGATCTGTATGGTCCCAAATATTTTAAAGAAAATGGGCCTAGAGATTAATGAGTTGTGAATAATTCAAGCCATAAATGCTAAGTATTTTTAACATGAACCCCTTCGCAATCTAATAAAGGTTTGTGCCTTTTGCCCAGGGGAAAATATATAATACACACATAAGGATGTATATGAACTCAGATAATCTAAAAGTTAATACTGTTTAGCTAGAGGTGTAAGTAGATCACTTTAACCTCAATTTCCCTTCCCACAAGAAGACAAATTCCCCAGAAAAATACTGTGCATAGTGCAGACCCCTTCATTTGCATGTTTGGGTGTCTAAATTTTACTTGTTAAAATTATCTAGTATTGAATTACATAAATACGCTCAGAAATATTAAATAGGTTAGTAATTTTTTAAATATAAGACTAGAAATTGTGGTAGAATTTTTGGCTGGAATTTCTAACATTTGTTGGGAACCTGAAAAAGAGAAGTCAGAAGTCAGGCATTCCATATAAGCAGCTTACACAGGATTTGTATATTGAAAGGTATTTTATCAACTCAATATTAAGTTACAGCTGCAAAACACATTTAGACTTATCTATGTGGGCAAATCTTACATTTTAGAAAGGGCACTAGGCAAATATTAGTATCTGTAAATGCAATTCCTTTCTTTAGATCAGTAAAACACATCTCTTTGCTTTTGAAATTTGGATCTGATTGTACTTCAAAGTCTTTCTCTGGGAGACCTCTAACTTGAAAGAGAAATCAAACCATTCAGGCACAAGAGAAAAAGATTTTGAGATGAGATTTGAAAAGAGCCACAAGACAGAGCCAATTTTGAGGAGAGAAATAACTAAAGGGCACCTCCTCCTGACTTGGCTGCCGACACCATCTGTGATTGCCAGTTCCAGAAGGCGACAACAAAAATCCCTAACGTCAGAGCAGCAATCGTTCTCTTGTCCAGCTGCATAGTAAACCACATGCGTAAGAGGAACAACAGAGAAACAGAATGCCTCTGACTCCACTGCCTAAGAAGGAGGTGCAGATAGACGAGGAAAAACGTTTTCTTTTTTTTTTTTTTCCTAGTAAGGAGAAAAGAAACTTGCAGGGGCCACCTGCATGAGTCATGAACTCTGGAGTATTTTAGCTTGATGTTAGCATATCACTCAATTTCCCATTCTCTTACACTCTTGCCAGTCAGGTATCTGGAAGGCAAACATGCATCCGCTACCCAGATGTAATGAAATGCAATTAAGAATTTATCTTTCTCTGACAATTATAAGAGCAATCTTCAGAGGAAACCATCTAAACTTACAAAGATCCTACTTTATCTTAGAGTTCCACTTTAACTAATGGTTTCTAAATGACTTGAGTGGAAAATTAAGAATGCAAAACTTCACTTAAGGATGCATTAGGAACAAAATGTTTTTGCAGTAAAACTTTCATTAAGAAAGCCATGTACACATGCATTCATAATACACATTTATTTCTCCAGAATATAGGTAAAGAGATAAAGCGATCCATTTGAATTATGACATCTGGAGACCAGACCGTTTAGAATTTTTAAATAGACAAATTTAGCATTTTTAAAAATCATGGTTATCCAACATTGAGTTCCAAATGCAGCTTCTTCCCCCCACCCCCACTTTCTTTTTCTAGGTCTAAATGATTTCTGCTTCAAAACCCGTTTTGGTTTAGAGGTGGGTGAGGGGAGATGCTGCTATTTTGCCATCATAACTGCATTGCGAAGTTGACAAACAGAAGGCAAAGTGTAAAAAAAAAAAAAAAAAAAAAGCCTTCAAGACCAGTGCTTCTTAAACTCGAATGCACATATAAATCACCTATGGATCTTATTAAAATGCAGATTCTAATTCAATGGGTTTCGGGAGGAGCCAAGATGCTGCATTTCTAATAAGCGCCTGGGATACCAATACTGCCCGAGGTCTCAGGACCACACTTTGAGGAGCAAGGAACCTGGACAGCCTGCCTTCTGTCTCAGCCTACCTTCTGTCACATCACACATAGAAAACAGTAATGAGTACATGGAAAGTACTTTTCAAAGCACGCCCAAGGGCCCCAAATTCTTAGGATACTTGGTGAAATCTTACCCTTATGCACTCAAGAAAGCATGTAAGATGGGAAATCACAGTTGTGACAGTGATACAGTTACAAGTAGAATCTTGAATTGTCAATAATTTATAACACTAGAAGTGAATCGTTTACAAAAGGTACAACCTTATCTATTATCACCAACCAGGTCTGGCTATTGCTATTTAATCCTCAGGAAAATTAAAAGCCACTGTTTGATCTGTAAACAAAACTTTGCTGCTGTTTACCCTTGGGTAGCTCTTAAAGAATTCCTCACAAAGGAAGCAGCTCATACATGAGTCAGTGCTTAAAGTTGCAAGCCAACACCCGTATGACAACGTGATTCTTAAAAATGTGAGTGATTCTTTTCATTTTCCTGCAGTCACTTCATAAGCATGAGCTGCCTTTTCTAACTGGGCAATATACCAGCCTGTCTTGTCTCAGTCTTGGCTTCGGTTTCTGGAGGACGACAGCTTCCTTGTAGAACTTTCCAAAATACACACACCCGCAATAAATTATGCTTTTACCTCTCAGACTATTTTAAAGGTAATGCATTGTAAAAGTACCCTCGAAAATGGGTAAAAATTTCTTCTGCATCTTACAGAGACAAATATAGAGATTTAATTGTACTTATTTCTTAATTTATTTCCCAAGTATTATTCAATGATTTTTGTGACCCTCTGATGAGAACCACTGTTCTAAATAAGAGAATAAAATGATCCATCATAATTGTTTATTGAATTAAGTTTGACAGTGTAGCATTGGTCTGATATTAATATGCCCAAGCTTGGCACACCGTACACACACACACACACACACACACACACACACACACAAAGATTTGATTATTAAATAAATTTGGTAACATAATAAACAGTATTACCTTAGAAAACATCACTCAGTAAAACACACCCTCACTTTCATGAGAATTATACTTGTCTGTAATTCATTAACTTAATCCAGATTTTTCACTTAGTGGAAGTGAAAAATCACTCTTAATGGAAGAGGCTGTGAGCAGGAAATTAAAAGAGCTTCCTCCAGTCTATTGTTCTAAATGTGTTACTAGAAAAATGACACAACAGTTCACTGAAGATATGTTTATCCACAACAAAAGGTCACACACTATAGCTTGTGTCAGTGGTTACATTTCATTCCCCATTTTAAATCCACTGTGTTATTATATTGTATTTAAACTTAAAATGAGACAGACTGCAATTTGAGATAATGAGGATGCCACAAACATATCTTCCTTTATCACACCTGCAAAGGCACAGTGCTAAAGTCATTAAAGCAAGGGTTTCCTGGTGTGTGGTCAACAGAGTGTCTCAAGAGCTTCGTGAAATGTACCCCAAAGCCATTGGATGGTTGGAAACCATGTCAGATCAAAGTGATAGAAAAGAAAAATAAAATCCAGAAATGGAAATTTTGAAGAGAATGAGGCAATTGCTGATGCAGGAGGACAGACAGTCATGCTGAACATTTTTTATTCTGTGTTCCTGTAAAACCAAAATGACTAGTCAGTTGTAAGTGCCAACTACAATGGTAACAAAACAGAAGCAGTCACAACCTTCTCCTCCACTTCTAGAGATGGGTTTGTGTTCCCACAGGCATGATGAGATGGTCCGGGCACAGCCTGGGCTACCCATTCAAACCATAAAATAAAAACAGGTAAAGGTACTTGACAGGAGGGTGACCCTGAAACATCTCTCCTCCTGCCGAGGGCTTACCATTTCTGTTCCTGGCACACTTTCAAACAAACCATTTCTCCTCCTCCTTTCTTCCTTCTCCAGCTTGTAGAGGGAAAGAGAATTCTGACCTGTGCTCCTCCGTGAAGAATCCAGGTGGCTCTCAAGGTAAAACTGACACATTATAGCCCTCTCGACTCCACGGCAAATCCATCTTCTGAAAGGATCAGCACTTATTCAAGGTCAGGAACTGCGCAAAAAGGGGGAAAATGTATTTATTTGCTATTTTGTGAGTTTGGCCTCTTGTCCTTGAAGAAATTTTTTTAAAAATCCACTCTGAAGAAACGCTTCAGGGAACCTTTGTACAAAAAAGAACTTATTTTTCTTCTTCTTTATATGCTTATTCTGTTTCTGCTTTCATCCACATCTGTATCATGGTTACAAAAAATAAAAAGAAAAGAGTGAAGGAAAAGTTACAAAGCAGCCTTCTAAGATTTAAGCTGGGTGAGAAATGTGATTACAGCTTTAAGAAACAGATGTTAATTTTGTGTGAAAATTGACCATTGGGGTATTTTATTAAATTATATGGCTGGATTGGTTAAAATTTAGTGCCCTTTAAGTACTAAGTCGTGGGATGTTTTTTCATTTTCACTAAATGTCTTCAGTGACTCAATGGTCTGGGCAAAAGCAGTTAAGTGATCCACCACAGGGTGACACACACAGGCAGTTTCTAGAAGAGGGGTAGCTTTGCCACAGCGTCTTTCTCATCCCCACCTGCCCCTACTAAGGTGAGGAGCTGAGCAACAAGGTGAATGTCTCTTAGTGCCAAATATTTTCAGTGTGATATTGGGCAGGGGGGATATTGCCTTTACAGTATTAGCTCATTTACTGTTTGTATTAGTTGGTTTTCACATGGCTATGTGATATGGCTGGCTTAGAGTTAGAACTTGAGAAATGCCATTTTGTACAAGACAAAGCTATTTTCCAAAAACAAGTTGTAATGACTGCCCCATTCTCCTCGCAATAACTGCTGACCTTGGCTTCTGTAAAGTTGCTTGCCTTTACTTATCAGTAACTGCCAGAAGTGCTTGCCTTTGCTCATCAGAAAGTGCTGAAAATTTGCTTGCCCTGAATCCCCTCACCCTTTTGGTCCTAAATCCAGGATGTGGTTTTTCAGCTTAAAACCCCTAGTCCCCCTGAGCTCGGGGCCACAGGTTGGAGAGATGTGAGTCCTCTGTGGTCGCCGGCATAATAAATGACCCTGCAATCTGACATACTTTTGTCTTGGTGCTAACTTTCTACGCTCGGTCCAGTACAACAGCTATAAAGGACTACCTGAGACTGGGTAATTTATGAAGAAGAGAGGTTTAATTGACTTACAGTCCTGCAGGTTTAACAGGAAGCATAACTGTGAGGCCTCAGGAAACTTACAATCATGGCTGAAAGTGAAGGAGAAGCAAGCACCTTCTTCTTTTGGTGGCAGGAAAGAGAGAGAGAGCGCATGAGAGCCAAGGCAGAAGTGCCACACTTTGAAACCACACTTTTAGATCCTGTGAAAACTCATTCACTGGTTACAGCAGAGGGGAAATGTGCCCCCATGATCCAATGACCACCCAGCAGGACCCTCCTCCAATTCAACATGAGATTTGGGTGGGCACACAATCCAAACCATATCACTGTGTGCAGTTCAGGCGAGGGAAGGAAGAGGCTCTGAAGACTGCCAAAACAGGCACAGGGACGTTCACAAAGTGGGGCATCATAAAGAGCTCAGAAATTACACACCTGTGGCTCCCAGATGGAATATCATCCAACAACAAAAAGAAGAGGGAAATAAAATTCAATCTCCTTTGCTTGAGAGGTACGTTAGCGCTTACTTGAGACGGACTAAAAAGGCCCTCCTAGATCATCAGAAATAATAATCATTAAACAATGTGGATGTATCTTGGTCCATATTTTAAACCATGTGCTATTTTGAACGTTAATATAATCTCATATGGAGATATTTATTATGGGACATCTTAAAATAACCAAGTTAAAAATTTAAGCACCTTTATTTTCCTCACAATCCAATATTCAAGCAAGCCCAAGTTCCACTGATTTTATTAAATTTGTCTTCTCCTCCTTCCTATCTGTGACGCCTGGTTCAAAATTTCATTACTCCCTGCCAAAGACTAGTGCAATGGCCTTCCACCTGCATTCCCCATTGCACCCTTCAGGGCTGGCCATTTTGCCAGTTTTGTCTGCCAAGGAGGAGTAGAGGCTGCTATCCAGCCATGCCTATATTTCTAAACACCCCTCTCCCAGAATACCCACCCCCATCTCTGTAATATGAATCCAGGTACCAGCCTCTACCATCTCCCTAGAGGAAAGGCCACATGTTTTGGAAAAAGTTATCAGCTGCTCAAAGTGGGCTAGTGTTAGCTCTACTCACTATCCATCAAAGTGTCTCTTCTAAGATGACATCTGGAGTTAGTCTGTTGTTTAAAATCTTCCAAAGGCTTGAGGCCACTGTTCTTGGGATAAACTAAATAGAATACATGCTTCTATTTAACATAGCTTATAAAGCTTTTTATCAAATTTGTCATTCATGTCTTCTTGCATTTACTCACTACTGATGTTACAGTGATATGAAACTAACTTCATGTACCCAGCCCAGCATATTGCCTCATCACACCACTCACAACTCTTTCCCCAAACTTATACCTTGAATATGTATTCATCAACACACCTATTAGATGGGCATGATCCCTGTTGAAATCATCTTAGAGTTTCTATTTTCTGGTATGAACCTTGGTGCCCAGGAAATTCAATTAATAGTTACCAAAGTTGTTTTAATGGAACATCAAAAGTGATATACTTATTTATCTGCTGATGTTCCTGACATCACCTCTAAAGTGTTGAAGTAGAGAGAGTTGACTGAAGAGGTGGTAGGATAGATATTGAAGATTTATCCTCTGACACTTATATTAAAAATCTGCCACTGAGAGGGAATGAAGAATGTATTAGTTGCATTTACTCCACTGTGACTTTAAATGATATCCTTGTCAAGAAAAAGCATGCAGAGAATTACTTAGGATAAAATTATTAAAAAGATTCAACCATTAGCAAGAAGTTAATTTTGCTTTCAAATACCTGGTTGACATTTAAGTTTACTTTGGTACGTCCATATATCTCTCTCTGGCGGTAAAACTTTAAAAGAACCATGAAACATGTAAAAACCATAAAGAGAAGTTTTCTGTGGTGGCATATGCTGGTCCTTGTGTGCACATGAGTACACATACACACACACGCACACAGACACACACACACATACTCTATCAGGTCATGTTGGTTTTCCATATCATGTAAATCTCAGCATCAGCATTCCTACCTGGAACACCTCTAGGTACTCAATGAATGGAAATCATATCCCACTGGTGCTTAAAATCCTCCAATGGCTCCCCACTAAATCCTGAGCACTACTTGCCATTTCATTCATTATCAGGGTCATTTTGACCTCCCCAATCACCCCAAGCACCATGTTTCTGCATGCACTTTGCTCTGTCTCAAGAAGCTGCTTTCAATCCTCCAAGCAGGCCACAATCTTTCTAACTCCTCTGACTTTCCCTTTCCAATACCAAAGCCTGTCTAGGATACTTTTAGCTTTCAAAATGCCGTTCTGCTGTTGCATCCTCTGTAAAATCTCACCACAGTGAACATATTTTACTTTTGTTTGCCAAGTACTCCTTTTCCTTCTCATTTTTGGGAAAACTCATTCTCCATAACTTGGTTGGGACTGGTCCTATACCTACACCAGCACAGCCTAAGCCTGAAAATCAGTCCCTAAGCCGGAAAGTCAGCCCCTGAACTCCTTAGGTTAGCTTATCAATGCCAGGAAGAAATTAATAAGAGGTATAAAAGACCATTATCTTGGAGGAACTGGAGAAAGGGAGGCCAAATGAAAAATAGGTGTAAAAAAATAAGATGACTCTCAAGGTTATTTTTGAGGCAGGACTTTGGACTTCAAGGACAAGGCAAAGGTACTATTTCTGGAACCAGAGCTAGAAGTCAGAAAAAGGCTCTCAAGGGTGATTTCACATACAGCTATTATACTTAAGATCTGGAGGTTCTTCTGTTTCCCCAGCCTGGGGTTACACTGAACCCAGAGCCTAAGCCAGAGGTAAGCCTGCTCAGGTCAGCCAAATGACTTTGCACTGGGGACTGATGGGTTAAATGGGATCTAACAGGTTTTCACACAGTGCAGCAGGCAGAGCATGGCATAGTGGAAAACAGACAGGCTTAAGAGATAGTTAGGCTCTGCAGTTTTCTAGCTTTGTGACTTTGGGTAAGATATCTAAATTTTCTGAGCCGTAGTATGTTCATCATTAAATGGAGATAACAATATTGACCCAGCAGAGCTGTTGTAAGGATTATAAATAATATAAATGATTACAAATGATATATATAATGCTCTTAACCCAGTGTCTGAAGCAAAGTACAGTTGCCGTAAACCCTGGTTTTCACAATTATAGCACTTGAGGAAGGAAGAGTATTCTCAAAGTGTGGTCTGCCTGAGTGCCGATTAAAATATCAGTGTCTGGGACCCAGGATCAACTTACTCAACCAAATGGGTCCCTCAACTATGCATTTTTACTTACACCCCAAATTATTTTTAAATACATGGGATTTAATTTTCTAGGTGATTCTTTTTTTTTTTTTTTGCATGCATTTTATTTTATTTTATTTATTTTTTCCCCCATTTATTTATTTTATTGCATTTTAGGTTTGGGGGGTACATGTGAAGAACATGCAAAATTGTTGCATAGGTACACACGTGGCAGTGTGATTTGCTGCCTTCCTCCCCATCACCTACATCTGGCATTTCTCCCCTTGCTATCTCTCCCCAGCTCCCCGCCCCCCACCGTCCCTCCCCTATTTCCCCCCAACTGACCCCAGTGTGTAGTGCTCCCCTCCCTGTGTCCATGTGTTCTCATTGTTCAACACCCACCTATGAGTGAGAACATGCGGTGTTTGATCTTCTGCTTTTCTGTCAAATAGGTGATTCTTTTTTTTTTTTTTTGAGAACGGAGTTTCGCTCTTGTTACCCAGGCTGGAGTGCAATGGCGCGATCTCGGCTCACCGCAACCTCCGCCTCCTGGGTTCAGGCAATTCTCCTGCCCCAGCCTCCTGAGTAGCTGGGATTACAGGCACGCACCACCATGCCCAGCTAATTTTTTGTAGTTTTAGTAGAGACGGGGTTTCACCATGTTGACCAGGATGGTCTTGATCTCTTGACCTCGTGATCCACCCACCTCAGCCTCCCAAAGTGCTGGGATTACAGGCTTGAGCCACTGCGCCCGGCCCCAAATAGGTGATTCTTAAATAAAAATAATAAATCAAGGAATCGCCGAAATATGGTGGAGACCAAAGAAAATAAGACATAGCAGGGAAGAATAGTGGGCAAGAAAGCCAGAGGGGCTTTGAGGCTTTCTACTTGTGTTAAGAATAATAAGAGGATCGGTCAGAACAACAACAGGGGCAATAACATCTACAACAAGAACAATACAGCAGCAGCAGCAACATTAGCAGTTACAAAAGACTGTTGTCAGATTACCCTAGAAACTTTACATATATCCATTCATTGAATCCTCCCAATAACCCCGTGAAATAGGTCTCATTATTATCCTCACATTTCAGATGAGGAAACTGAAGTTCAAAGGGATCAAGTAACATAGCCAAGATCACACAGGGAATTAATGATGAAGGCGTGAATTAAACCCAGGCAGATTGTTTGCAGAGGACATGAAGTCAGCCCCTGTGCTGTGACAGAGAAAAAGACACCCCAGTGTTGCCACTAATGCTATTGTCAGCCCCCAAGTGCTGGCTAAGCACGTCGCTATGAACATAAGCATCTGGCATCCCACTACCTGTCTGCAGCCTCTTTCACTCACACAAACACAACTGCTCGTCTATTGCTCAAACTGCTCAGGCCCCAGGTGACAGCACTTCCTTCCACCATGTGAATCTGCTGTCTGCAAGCCCCACTGGGTCCATTGGGTCAGGGCTATGCCTCTCTCATTCAACCAAGTATCCCCAGGGATCAGGGGAGGATCTGAAACAAGTGAGGGAATCCATCAATATATGTTGAATAATTGATGCTGTAGCATAGACTCAGATCTCCAACTCCTTCTAGTTCTTCAAACTATAAATAAGAACAAACTCTTGCTGCAACATTTTCCACTCTTGGAAATTTTTTCAATCTGCCTTATATAAATGTCATCTAAATTATAAATGTAACTTCCCAATCCCCCACTCTAGGCTAGACAAATCTTCAGAGGCTCCCCTTAATGATAAATACCTCTCTACTTAGAAACAAAGTCTGGTTCAGTTGGCATCTACTACATGCCAACTGTATGCCAGTCACTATGTGGGCACTTTCATTAGCACTCTCCAGAGCATACCACATAGTAGGTTCTTAATTACTATAGATGCTACTACTTGAATTATGACTGAGCTATATCCAGATCAATCCATTGTGAACTGAAAATATGGTAAGTCAAAACTAAGATTTCAACAAACAATATTTCCAGGTTAAAACGGGTTTATCTGCATGTAGCCCCATCGTAAGCACAGGACAATACTGAATGCCCTATCACTTTTACATGACTGTAAAGTTGAAAATCACAAGTTGAACCATCATAAGTAGGGAACTCATGTATGTGATAAACTCTCTGAGGTTCAAATTAGGGCCCCTCATTGAACAGGAGACACACTGAGGTAAAGATTATTTAAGAACTTACACAACTCCGATCCAGGACTTCAGTGGGGAAGTTCAATGCTCTCTTCATTATGTAACAGGGAGATGGTTTGATAAACAAAGGGTTTAACACAACGGCACTATAAACTTTGAGTAAAGTTCATAACTGCAATGGTTTACATTGTTATTGTTTTTTATACCAACGTAAGATGAGAAATCAATTAGAAGCTAACAATGTCTTACATTTTCATAGTACTTATTGTCTCTTGACTAGACTTCACAGGAATTAATTTTAAAAGAACAGTCTTCGAGAAAGATGTCAAGTGATTTATTCAAATTTTCTCTCCATATATTCTATACTACTGTAAATTTACTAAAGTTTCAAATGTAGGGAAAAACACATTTAAAATTTGACAAAACAGCAAAATGACATTTGATATAAAGTCCTATCATGACATTAATACATGGATGATTTCTCAGATACTAATAATGGATCACAGAGGGGACTAAAAAGGCTTGGGAAATTACGACACCTGCCCTCAAGAAAGTTACCATATGGCAGGTTCTAATAACAAGGACTAACATTTATAGAACACACAGTGAGTTCCAGGCATGAGAATGCTCTTGGTCTCCTTTGAACCTCACAGCAGAAACTATGTCCTGTGCAGAGACGAAGGCTCAGAGAGGTTAAACAACTTACCCAATATCACGAAGGTATCACAGAACTGACTGCAGAACCAAACTTTTCATCATTATCCTATTTTGGTTTTGGATAAAATACATAAACCAATACATATAAGACAACACTGAATGAGAAGGATACAACCAGAGAGCTGCAAACAAAAGTATGAAAACATAGGAGTTAAGTCATCCTGAGAAAATCAGAAAAGACCCTTGCGGGTGACGCTTTTGACATGGTGGCCAATGGTCCCCACCTAGTATTCAGCCCTTGTGGGGCTCCCTCTCCTTGAGTGTGGGCAGGACCTAGCGACTCTCTTTCAAAAGCTAGAATGCAGCAGAAGCAAAGGGATGTCACTCCTAGAACAGGTTACAAAAAGCTGACTCTGTCTCTTTCTCACTCAACCTCCTGCAGGAGCACTCTCATGAAGCCTGCTGCTGTGTGATGAACTGCTCTGTGGAGAGGTTCACGTGGGAAGGAACCCAGGGAGGCCTCTGGCCAACAGCCGGCAAGGAACTGGGGCCCTCAGTCCAGCTACTCCCAAGGAACAGAATCCTGCAACAAACATGTGAATAAGCCAAGGAAGCAGGTTGTCTTAGTTCAGGCTTCTGTAAAAAAAACATCATAAATTGGGTAGTTTAAACAGTAGAACTTATTTCCCCCAATCTGGAGGCTGGTAACTCTAAGATCAAAGTGCTGGCCAATTGGATTCCTGGTGAGGGCCCTCTTTCTGAATTGCAGATAGCTACCTTCTTGGTGTGACCACACATGGATGAGAAAAAGATGACCATCTCTTCTGTCTCTTCTTATAAAGGCACTTTTCTCATACATGAAGGCACTACCCTTGACTTAATGACTTCCCAAAGATCCCACCTCCTAACACCATCATATTGGAGATTTGAGATTCAACATAGAAATTTGAGGGGGCAAAAAAATTTAGTCCACAGTATATATTTTTTCCAGTAAAGCCTTTGAAATGACTTAAGCCTTGTAGGAACCCCTGAGCTGAAGGATCCAGCTAAGCCACTACTGAAGTCTTGACCTACAGAACTTCTCAGTAAGAAAGGTAGACATATAGCCATATGATTTTTTTTTGTTATTTTGTGTGGTTTTTAAATTTTTAAAAACAATTGGTGGGTACATAGTAGGTATATGCATTTATGGGGTACATGAGCTGTTTTGACACAGACATGCAATGTCAAATAATCACATATGACAAATTTGGCCATGTGATTTGCTATTGGGTTAATCTGTTACACCATAATTAACTAATGTACTGTATGGGGGATGCATGCAGTGAATGTGTTTGCAGCCCAGGTTCCATCCCTGGGCTCTCGTCTGACTTTAGTCACCAGCTGCAGTGAATGGTGCCATGACTCAGGCCCTCCTCTAACTGGCAGAGTCCTATCTGGAATATGCACTGTGCCTCTTTCTGCTTTTTGAACCAAGGACTGCTTCAATACTGAAGGATCCCCAGGCTAGAAGAGCAGGGAATGTAATGCCCCAGGAGTCACCTACACAGAGGAAGAGGAGAGAAGGGGGAGAAATACCCAGGCTTCACCCTTCAGACAGACAGTTCTAGAAGACAGAAAGTCTTTTTAGGAGATTGTCAACGAGCCAGTAGGATTGAGCTGTCAATAGCAACAGCAATAACCTTGATAAAGCATGTGTACATGGCCCTTTTTCCCTTTCCTTGACTCATTTCTCATATTCCCCATTCCTGTTTCCTATGATCACCTCCCAAATAAACTGCCTGCATTCAAAGTCTTGTAAGCTCTACTTTTGGGGAAAACATACTAACGACACACAGGATTGAACGCTTCATGATAGCGGGATTTCAATGAGGAAAATGGATTGTGGTAAGCAAAGAGGGTAGAGAAGGGGAAGTGTGGGTCATGTTCAGGGGATGACAAATGATGTGGTTTGCTTAGGATGGAGTTTCTAACCCTGCCTAAAAGATGTGGATCACTTGTTACAATGGAGATTCCAAGTTCCTTTTCCTGGAGAATCTGATTCCTGGGAAGAAGTCTAGGAATCTGCATTTTAACTCATAACTGTCCCAATAATTATTTTACAGACCTCACATTTAGGCAACAAGTAGGTAAAAGGTGGGCCTCTTAGGAGCAAGCAAGGTAGTAATAGACCAAATTCAGCCAAAGTCATGCTGCAGAAAAATCTCAAAGTCTTTCTTAAAAGACTGGAATGTATCCTGAAAGCAATAGGAAGCCACTGAAAAGTTTTGAGTGGAAGACTGTGACAATTGAGACATTATAAAATTATTTGGGAGCAGCAAGACATACATAGATTTCCTGAGACAAAACTTTAGGCGAGATACAATATTAGAAACATGAAGGCCAATAAAAAGGTTATTGCAAGTGTTTAGGTGATGTGGAATAGGAATTCAACTGAAATAACTAATTTTTAAAAGGAGGAGGGAGCTTTTCGTGAAATAAGCCTGAAATTTAAATTAAATGGCTCGTACATTTCCCTCTCTGTCTTGCAGATTGCATTTGCAGGGCCTCTGTGCATTTCTTTATCATTCTTGGCATGCACTATTAATCTCTTTCTGGTAATTAATTACTGCTACATTACTCTCAAAGTTATAGAATTTTCTCAGGAGAATACTGTGCACTGAAGAAATGGATGATTATTTATGTAGCTGGACCTCTTGGAAACATTTACATTTTTCCTTTAGGATGATTAAAGCCTAATGCAAATAGAGTTTTTAACTTAGGCTCCAAACATATTTTTTATGTGTTTAATTGGAAGTTTGACACTTACCTGGGTGTTAGTTTAGAAATGAAGCAGATTTTTTAATTAAATCAAATCAGAAATTCATTACTGCCTTAAAACAAAATGTTAAAGCAAAAAGAAGTCAGGGAAAAAGGCCATGTAGTCTTTGGTTGGGTTGCATTTTGGCTGCATGTTTGTTCTTCTTTTGGGCTAAAGGATTAAGCAATATCTACCACAAAATATAATCTACATCCTCAAGACTAAGTAATTTGATTATTGCCCCTCTCTCTCTCTTTACCCCCTCTTTCTCTTTCTTTCTCCCTTCCCTCTCCTCCTCCTCTCTCGCTCTCATTTTATAATAGCACTTATAATCACAGGGCGCAAGAACATCCAACTAACCTCCGATGAGACGAAGCCTCTCTCGTCGCAACACACAGATCCCATGTACAATGGGAGAACATGGATTTGGGATTATGGAACCAACCCAATTAGTTTTCATCCCAGCTGTTATGCCCGTATGCTGCAAGCCCATGGAACATGTTAGTTGCTGATTTTATGAGGTATTTATAAACATTAAAACAAACAAAATAGATGACATCCTTAGAAGAAAATCTGATGCTGAATAAGGGCACATTTAACAAGTACTCTGTTTTTTTTGCTTGTTTGTTTGATTTTAGAGGCAGGTTCCTGCCATGTTGCCCAGGTTGCTGTGCAGTGGCTATTCACAGGCATCATCCTGCATCCCCCAACTCCTGGCCTCATGATCCTTCCGTCTCAGCCTCCTAAGTAGCTGGGATTATGGGTACACACCACCATGCCTAGCTCTCTGTCAACCTCACACCCATGCCGCAGAGGGGTCTTGCCACCATCTCTGAGGCATACAGTGGTACTGGAGGTGTGGGGACACATGGGTCCTCCACAGACCTCTTCCAGCTGCCTTATTTGTAAACTCCTCTCTGTCACCCTCATGAATAATATTAAATCCCTTATTGGCAAGCATTCATTGTAAGTCTTGATTCATTGTAAGAGATTGATCTGTCTTTATTTACTATAGAATAAGGGAATTTAGGTGGTATACAACTCTCTAAACTTTTATTAGCACTGATATAGATCATGCTTCCTTTTTTTCTTGTTTGATTCAGAGGATACTCAATAGGATAGATTGGTTCATTTATCTGCTATTATGAATGGCTGAGAGGATACTGAAATTAAGAAGCATCGTATTTGCCCTTTCAGATATTTTTTTGGGAGTGGAGGCAACAGGCACCAAGATACTGCTATTCACACAGTCGCAACAAAGGCATAGAAGAAGGCATCCAAAGCTAAATCGGGAATATTTGCTTCCTCTTCTATTGCCTTAGGTCACCCAATTGTAAATGCACATAGTCTCACAAACCTATGCCTAGAAGGCAGACTAGGAAGTTCATGAATGGACTATTATTAAGCATTTCCTGATTTATAGAGAAAGAAAGAAACCATAAGATTTTTTTTAAAAAATGAACAAGCCAGAGAATTAAAGAAAGAGAGAGCAAGAGAGAGATGACACTGATGGTGCTCAAAAGGAAAAAGGTCAGCAGAACAATTCTTTTTGAATGTAACATATCAAGTTTGATTAATACCAAGACACAGCATTAACTGGTAAATTCAGGCAAGCATGTATTTAGAGAATCAGCCAAGAAAACATGGATAAAACTTCATAGTGTTTATATTCATGCAACCACAGAAGTTAGATGAGCCGAGAGCCTAGTTGAAATTTAATCAAATGAAGTAAAGAATATAACTAAGACTGAAGCCAACCACACCAGCCCTGCTGGCCTCAGAAACCACACTCTCTCTTCACATATAAGTCATAGTAGTAAAAAACAAAAAGGCATGTGCAAATAAAATAGGCATTATTCAAGAAAGAGTAGCACGTGGTGCAATAAGAAGCTCATGGGGAATGGTCCAGAAAGGAGCCTGGGAGGTATATCTGCGCCAGGCAGAGAATGAAATTATGCAGTGGTTGGGGGAGAGGTGGGTTGAAAATACAAGTGATTGAACTAACCCTAAAAACTTAATGTGTCTGTTCTAAATGCACATCAATATCAGCGTAGTCAGGATGTATAAAATAAACATTGGCCAATCAGTAGCCATTGCTTCAAGGAAGCAAAATATCAGGTCTGGGAAATGCCAGGGCTCATTTTACTAGGGTGACAATTTTGCTTGGGTAACTAGAAATGTTTTCATTCTCCAGTCTGAATATTCTCGCTGGCCCACTCTCCAGCCGGGAACTAAAATAGACAGACAGGGGTGTCCATGATCACAATGAAGAAAGACTCTGGATATAGGTTTGTCTTCTATTCCCAAACCTGCCTTTTTGGCAAGGAATGTGCAGTTTTCTAAGATGAAGCACAACGAGTGTGGTCATGAGAATGGACTAGGCCTGGAGGGTGAAAGGAAGGGCACCCCATGGCTACCTGTGCACATCTGGAAGCGAGCCGTGAAAGTAAAGAAGCCAGAATGAAAATGCGCCCATGTTTTCAGCCAGGATCTAAGATCCTGTTTCAGATTTCATCAATGATGAGTAATCCTGATGGATTAGGGATAAAGTATTCCAGCACTTACATTCCATGAAACAAATTCTCTGTTGACACACACAATGTGTCATGAGAGAGTTTGCTTTGGAAAAATAAGCACAACTAGAAAAGAGGAGGCAGCCATGTAGGATCATTTATTTGGGGCAACTTCTCCATCTCTATGAGATTGTAAAGGAATTCCATATGCGTGTTACCACAGCTTTCCTAAATTTATTTTCTTTTGAAGACTTTCTGAAAGTTTATGTCTATCTTTTTGTATTAATAAGAATAGTGGGTGCCTGTGTGGCATGGTAAAAACCCCATAAAACTACATACCTCAACCATACCTCGGCTTTCTGTTGAAGCTGCTCTCTGTAACCCTGACGTGACAGGCAAGCAGTCCAAACCCACGCCATCTTGGCCCCTGTGACTTGTAATAAGTAACTAAGGTCTGTAATTTCCACCTTACCCAGGCAATGTGTAAACTAACGCTTATCTTGACTTCTGTGAACCACTTAAGTAACGATCAGAATGTGTAAAGCCCCTCGCCCTCACCCCCGCCCAGGAGGTGGTTTACAGAATGTCCAAAGTCCACTGGCCCTCGGAATGTCCAAAGCCCCTCGCCCCCACCCCTGCCCAGGAAGTGGTTTACAGGCATAAAAAGTCTTGACGCCCTCCTTTCAGGGCCACGGGTTGGAGAGATGTGAGTCCTCCGTGGCCGCCGTCAATAAAGACCCTGCAATTTGGCATACTTTTGTCTTAGTGTTAACTTTCTATGCTCGCTCTAACACAACACCTGGATACAGAGATGTAAAGAGAGCCTGACGAAGAAACGTACAGCTTCCATCACCAGGAAAGAGAAAAAAGAGTTTATTTTGTATACATTTTCTTTCAACATGGAGCCCAACATCAAGATAAACTAGATTCTAGTTCTAAATAATAAACTTAACCTAAATAAATCAAAGTTGGGTTTTTATTTTTTGCTTTGTCAAGTCACACCTATATTGACTTCTGTGTATCTCCATGAAAGATATGCTAATAGTGAAAAGGAGACACCAGGCTATGATAATCCAAAGGTTCGGCTGTCTGTTATAATCCTGTATGTACAAGGATTGTTTATTTTACCAGCTAAAAATATATAAACCACAATATTGGTGCAGCCTTTGCTGTTACCAGGAAATAAAAAGTAAGGGAATAATATTCTCGAAAAAAAAATGCCATAGTGTGTTTCCAGGTCAAAGTGGCAATGTGAGGCTTACCTATTTCCCTGTGCTCCTTAGTCAAATTCCCATTCAAATGATCCAATGCATACAAAAATGAAGGAAATTTATTTCATACCAGAAACCTTTAAGGAATTGGCCAGAGGTCTGCAATTTTTAGAACATCTACCCCCCACAAATTATAGGCAACATGTTATATAACAGAAAGGAGTCCTAAACAGTGAGTAACCTCATATATGAAAGAAAAAGTCCCCAGAATGGAAGAGACTATGGGAGGAATCCATGTAAAGGCACAATTGGGAAAAGCCAAGTGGTGGGACCAGGAAGAATCAGGCAATGTTGCTTAGGGATAGGGGTGGGGTTAAATTTTAATTTTATTAGTGCAAAATTACAAGGCAACAGATGTTTGCTCATACTTTCAGATCATGTTTTGTTTGAACGGCATGATATGAAAAGGAAGGAGTAGGAGATACTTGAACAGAGAAACACATAAGCATACACCAAGAGCACGGATGAAAATGCTAAACCCAACTTCGTTATAGAAAATATAAAAATAGACTAAACCACTTCATTAAAGGACAAAAGATCTTAGCAGAAATTTTTTAAAACATTTAGCCAAATGGTAATTACAAGAAACAGAGCTAAAATAAAATTATAGAGGAGGAAAACAAAAGACTAGAAATCATTTGTTGAGCACTTAAGGCTTAGCAGTCAATGTTCTAAGTATTGTTTATTTTATATTAATAAAAATTACAAAAGGTAGGGACTTTAAATAATTATTTTATAGCTTAGAAAATAAAATCACAAAGAAGTGAAATCACTTTCTTAAAGCCACACAATGGCCCAGTGGTAGATCCATGACGTTCCCGCCCCAGAGGCAAAAACAGACAAAACTTAGTAGGCAAATTCAAATTCAAAAAAAAAAAAAGAAAGAAAGGTGTGCAGTATTAACAGGAATATTACCATTTCTCCATTTGTTTTGTTCTGAAATATTTAAATACCAAATTGTATACACTTTCCTATAAAACAACCCAAAATTTATTTATTTTTTTAACATTCAGTAAATGTGTGTTTATTGCTGAATGAATGCAAGAATTAATCAACTATATTAGTCAGAGATCTTCAGAGATATGGAGCTAATAGGAGACATACATATATATCTCCTCTATGTATATATGGGAGAGAGATCTATATCTTATACCCACACACGCATATGTGGGTATAAGATATAGATCTTATATATATATATATGGAGAGAGAGAGATATAAGGAATTGGTTCAGATAACTGTGGAGGCTGAGAAGTCCCATGGTCTACAGTCTGTAAACTCGAGACCCTGGAAAGCTGGTAGCATAGTTCCACTCCAAGTCTGAAGGCCCAAGACCAGGAGAACTGATGATGTAAGTGTCAGTAGAAAGATGGTGGCGTAGTTCTAGTCCAAGTCTAAAAATCAGAAGTGCCAATGGTATAAGTCCTAGTCCAAGGGTAGGAGAAGACTGATGTCCCAGTTCAAGCTGTCAGAGAGCAAATTCTCTCCAAACCCGCCTTTTGTCCCATTCAGGCCTCCAGCATATTGGATGAAGACTGAAAACACTGGCCATCTGCTTTCCTCAGTCTACCAATTCAATGCTAATCTCACTCAGAAACACCCTCGCAAACATACCCAGAATAATGTTTAACCAAATATCTGGGCACCCCATGTCCCAGTCACATTGACACATAAAATTAATCATCAAAAGTCCACCTCTGTCAACCTCCTTAAGCCATACTTAACCTCAAAATAAAGGCAGTAACAAGGTCATAATTTCGCCAAACATGATACAACTATCCTGCATACAACTAAAAATTCACTAACGCCTTCCCCAGAAGAAGAATCAAAGTCTTTGAACTGTACACTTCTCCTTGATGTCTTGTAACCTGAAATACTATGGTTAAAAATTAATAATTATTATGATATAAAGTTAATACATCTGCTGTTACATGACAAAAGAATCAGAGAGAGTGAAAATCAAGGGTTTTTTCTTAATACATACAAAAATAAATATATTTAAGACATACTCACATTCCAAACAAAATAAGGAAGACTATTCATAACAATTGTAATCCTTTCTCTGTAGCTAGTCACTTGTAGCTGATATTTATAACTACCTTCTCCCACTACCCATTCTATGTTCCTTTTCCCTTCAGCAAGCACCTTATTTGGTCACGTTCTTCACCTGGTAGAATGACCCAAATCGTCATTCCTGAAGGGTCTGAGCCATTAGTAGTCCTTCCTGGACTGGGTTGTTGTAGCTTTCCATTGATTATAATCACAAGATGTGGTAACACTCAGTGACACACTAAGGGATCTCTTGGAATTCAAGCATGTTCTTTCTTACCTCTATTGTGGAGTGCAATGGAATTTCACCTCTGCGGTGAGGATTGGCCACCTCTCCCAGCATAGTATTATAACTCACTTCTTTGCCTATTGATTCAGAGGCATGAGAAGTTCAAAGGGACCAGTTGGCAGTCTTAATTTCCAGTTCAACGGAACAATTTTTTTGTCTCCTGGTGGAAGGATTCTTCCCTTTGGAACTGAGACCCCTAGGCCATCAGAGCATAAGGTCATGAGAACAGAAAGCAGAAACTGTGCTAGTGGGTCACTGTGGGTAGTAGTAAGTGGAACCACTCCTATTTCCACCTTCGATTTCTGGACTCATGAATCCTAGCTATTGGAGAAACAGCACCATATATTGGACAGTGATTTCGCATATATTCCACCTTGTAGAGAATTTTGCCCATGCCCTCTGAGGTACTGCCACCTAGCTGGTATAATAACTGAGTCTTCAAAAGAACATTCCACTGTTCTATCAGGCCAACTGCTTCAGAATGGTGGAGAACATGGCAAGACTAGCAAAGTCCATGAGCCTGGGCCTACTGCTGCACTTATTCAGTAGCAAAGTGAGCTCCTCAGTCAGCAGTTATGCTGTGGTGAATAACATGATGGTGAATAAAGTTTTATAGTTAATATTTTTCCAGCTGACTTACATCTCTTTGGCAAGGAAACCACGAACATACACATTGGTCACTAATAATAGACTTGAACCCTTGGAGGCTGTTGAAAAATCACCCAGTACTGGAAACTTGTTTACAACATTCCCAGCAGTGAATCCCGGTCCGTGCTTGGGCACTTCCAAGCATAAGGTCCTCACTACTATCCCAGGTGCAGCTTCTCCTCTGCTTTCGTGAAGCACTCGTTATTTGAGAGTATGTCTTTTCATTTCAAATTCTAATATTAGCTATGCATCAACAAAACTCTCTGAATTTATCTAAATGTTCTTTAACCTATTAATTATAACTTAATAGGGCAATGAGTTCCACAAACTTGCTACTTATTGTGCAAAGGCTTTTTGATTTTTCAATTTCCCTATTAATTTAATATCTAAAATTGCCTCTCCAATTAATAAATCTGAAAGTATTTATCCTCTACCTACTGTCAGAATTCTCAAACCAGAGTTTTCATTCATCCAAAAAATAAAGAAGTAGTATTGGGACTGTAATATTAGAATAAAATATAGCAATATTAGAATTATCACTATAGATCCAGGTGTGGTGGCTTACACCTAAAACCCAGCACTTTGTGAGGCGGAGACAGGTGGATCACTTGAGGCCAGGAGTTTGAGACCAGCCTGGCCAACATGGTGAAACCTCATCTCTACTAAAAATACAAAAATTAGCCTGGCATGGCAGCATATGCCTGTAATTCCAGCTACTTGAGAGGCTGAGCCAGGAGAATCACTTGAGCCCAAGAGGCGGAGGCTGCAGTGAGCCAAGATTGTGCCACTATACTCCAGCCTGGGTGACAGAGTGAGACACTATCTCAAAAACACAAAAAGAATTATTACTATATAATAAACTATTAAGCTATTATAAAAATCAAAACAACATACAGTAGTGCAAACATAAGGGAGAGTTATGATGCATTTTGCATCTAACGATCTTTACTCACAGTGACAATACAAGTGGATCTGATCCAAAAAAATACAACCAATTCAAGGTTTTAGATATTTGCATTGTTATGGGAATGGGTAAAATATTTTACATCACAACTACTTTAACATTAGCAGGCTTGCTTACATCTTTAATACAAATTGAAAGAAGGTGAAACTTTTTTTTTTTTTAATGCTTTAAGTTCTAGGACACATGTGCAGAACATGCAGGTTTGTTACATAGGTATACTCCTATCATTGTGGTTTGCTCCACCCATCAACCTGTCATCTACATTAGGTATTTCTCCTAATGCTCTCCCTCCCATAGCCTCCTACCTGAAACTGGCCTCAGTGTGTGATGTTCCCCTCCCTATGTCCATGTCTTCTCACTGTTCAACTCTCACTTATGAGTGGGAAGATGCAGTGTTTGGTTTTTTGTTCCTGTGTTAGTTTGCTGAGAATGATGGTTTCCAGCTTCATCCATGTCCCTGCAAAAGACATGAACTCATCCTTTGAATGGCTACATAGTATTCCATGGTATTTATGTTCCACATTTTCTTTATTGGGCACAATAAAGAAAATTGATGGACATGTGGGTTGGTTCCAAGTCTTTGCTATTGTGAACAGTGCTGCAATAAACATATGTGCGCATGTTTTTTTATAGTAGAATGATTTATAATCCTTTGGGTTATAAATGATTTATAGTAGAATGATTTATAATCCCAGTAATGGGATTGCTGGGTCAAATGGTATTTCCGGTTCTAGATCCTTGAGGAATCTCCACTCTGTCTTCCACAATGGTTGAACTGATATACACTCCCACCAACAGTGTAAAAGCATTTCTATTTCTCCACGTCCTCTCCAGCATCTGTTTCCTGACTTTTTAATGATTGCCATTTTAACTGGTATGAGATGGTATCTCATTGTGGTTTTGATTTGCATTTCTCTAATGATCAGTGATGACGAGCTTTTTTCATATGTTTCTTGGCTACGTAAACGTCTTTTTTGAGAAATGTCTGTTTATATTCTTTGTCTACATTTTGATGGGTTTGTTTTTTTCTTGTAAATTTAAGTTCCTTGTAGAGTCTGGATATTAGCCCTGTGTCAGATGGATAAATTGCAAAAATTTTCTTTCATTCTATAGGTTGCCTGTTCAGTCTGATGATAGTTTCTTTTGCTCTTTAGTTTAATTAGAACCCATTTGTAAATTTTGACTTTTGTTGCCATTGTTTTTGGTGTTTTAGTCATGAAGTCTTTGTCCATGGCTATGTCTTGAATGATACTGCCTAGGTTTTCTTCTAGGGTTATTATGGTTTTAAGTCTTATGCGTAAGTCTTTAATCCATCTTAATTTCTGTATAAAGTGTAAGGAAGGGGTCCATTTTCAGTTTTCTGCACATGGCTAGCCAGTTTTCCCAGTCCCACTTATTAATCAGGGACTCCTTTCCCCATTGCCTTTGTCAGGTTTGTCAAAGATCAGGTGGTTGTAGTTGTGTGGCATTATTTCTGAGGCCTCTGTTCCAACCCATTGTTCTATATATTTGTTTTGGTACCACTGCCATGCAGTTTTGGTTACTGTAGCCTTGTAGTATAGTTTAAAGGCAGGTAGTATGATACCTTTAGCTTTTTTCTTTTTGCTTAGGGTTGTCTTGGCTATACGAGCTCTTTTTTGGTTCCATATGAAATTTAAAGTAGTCTTTTTTCTAATTCTGTGAAGAAAGTTAATGGTAGCTTGATGGGGATAGTATTATATCTATAAATTAAAAATTAAAAAGCATATAGAAAAACAAATCATAATTAAAATCTCACAAGAATTACGATCCCTTATGATAATACATGGAATACAAGGTAATTCAACAAGCTAAATTAACATAACTACGTTACTTTAAATTAGTAAAAGGTCAGACATGGAAATGACATGAGTTTTTATGTAGGAATAGTCCCAATCTATCTAAATGCAACAGGAACCACGTATGGCTTATTCATAAACAAATGTAAGAATACATGAATGAATACTTCTTTCACTTTTTGACAGTCCAACTTGATTCTTTAAATGTCCAAACTTAGTAACTATTTCGTTACTTAAGAAAAAAAAATCAATTAAATTCAGAAAGCAAAAATCCTGGCCACAGTAACAAATGATTTTAACTAGCAACAAGTAACAAAATAAACTCTTACATTTTTGAAATTCAATAAAACACTTCTCTAAATGTTGGCACAAAAATTCAAGTACATATATAAGAATATAATGACTTTAAGAAAAATTAGGAGCCAAGTGCTGGGGCTCACGCCTGTAATCCCAACACTTTGAAAGACAGAAATGGGTGGATCACTTGAGGTTGGGAGTTCAAGACCAGCCTGGCAATGTAATGAAACCCCATCTCTACAAAAAAAAAAAAAAAAAAAAAAAAAGAAAGAAAGAAAAAAAGAAAGAAAAGAAAGAAAGAAAAATTAGCAAGTCATGGTGGCAGGTGCCTGTAATCCCAGCTACTACTCAGGAGGCTAAGGTGGGAGAATCAGTTTAACCTGTGAGGCGGAGGTTGCAGTGAGCTGAAATCACACCCCTACACTGCAGTCTGGGTAACAGAGCAAGACCTTGTCTCAAAAAAAAAAAAAAAAAAAGAGCTAGGAAAGCTATGGAACTACATAGGAAAAGCCTTTAAAAACATACAAGTAACAAACTGTTGGTATGGTATCCTAACAAAATAGTCATGTTTGTATGTGATTATTTTCCTTCAAGAACAATTTTTGCACTCTGATTTATAATACACTCTGAAAATAATACAAATCTACATAGTAAAAGACTAATTAAACAGATTATGCAGCATTTTTATAATACATTATTTTTAAATAGGGTAAAATTCTATATTTGATACAACTAAAAAGGTTAAGGTAGCATGTAAGGAAGCATGATATAAAGTACCATATCATATGAGGTAGGTAAGAAAAAATAGGTATATGTCTACATATAAATGCAATGAAAAAATGGCGTGGGAATTGATAGATACTAAGAATATGTGGGGTGAGCTTTTCGTTTTACCAAAGTTTTATGTACATGCATTTTTATGTATATGTATTAATAAATAGTTGAAAAAAAGTGTTAAATATATCAACTTTTTTTGTGATCCTTGGCTGTATATCATGTTTTTCTAACACTCTGTATATTGCTTTTCAGTAAAGTCTTCAAAATTATTATCAAGAGAAAAAGCCAGCCTTGTCATGTAATTAAATATAGCTTCTTACCCCTCTCAAAAAAAGAAAACCCAGCACTCACTGCATGGTAATTTTTCAAAGAATGTAAGAATTGTGAGTTGAGTTATGTAAATAAAGTGTGAGTCTTCTAGCCAGGAGTTATTGAAATAAAATGAATAGCTCTCTATAAATACCTCTGAGACTCATTTATTAAAAGACAAAGTATGACAGATATATGCATTTTCCTATCTCAACATATTTCTTTAAGAAAAAAATAGTGAGTTTTCTGCCTAATTTAAGATACTTACTGTGCTGTAATTGTGAAGTTTGCTTTTTATTTTTAAAGAAATCTCTTATCACCTTTACATTTAAAACAATTTGTTGATAATGGAAATACTTATTACTGTCTTTCAGTGTCAGAGTCCCTGATGGCATGATTTTAAAAAGTTAACAATTAATAGCAACTTAGGACTCATAATATTATAATGATTAGATTCAACATTTACACATATTTTTCAAAAATGCATTTATGCATAAAATTAACTTTGTTTAATTTTAATTATATGTTGCATTCTTTTTATACATAATTATCGAGGTATATTGTTCAGTTCCATGAATTGCCACCGGAATACCATGAAACAATTCAAAGTATCATCCAAAGGGACAAATGAGGTTCCCATGATCCAAAGAAAGAGAACCTCCTCTGGGCTTCATGAAAGTGGTCGTATATACCAAGCATGGTGAATCATGACCAGCGTTTCCAAGGATAAAGATAGACATGACCTGTTCCCACCCAGTTCATCATCACCTCTTTTACACCAAAAGGTCTGCAGGGTGTAATCGCTGTTTCTTTCGTGCCATTTTAGAATGGAGAGGGTGGATGTGATGAAGCCAGTAACTCAGGACTTATTCCTTCTGTGTGTGTGTGTGTGTGTGTGTGTGTGTGTGTGTGTGTGTGTGTGTTTTGCCCTTGCACCAGAGTATGAAATAGCTTCCAGGAGCTCCAGCTATAAGCTTGGAAGAGTCTGTGTGATTATAATCACATGGTGACAATACTCAGAATCTAAATTGGATTTCTGTTGTATTCTCACCAATTTGTTTTTTAGCATTTTAATGGGTACATTTTAGAGCCTTCCATTTTGCGTGTAATCAGATCCTCCCCTTCAAGTGCTGTAATTAGCATCACTTAAAAATAACTTGAAAAAAAAATTGAAACCTAAAAAAAAAAAAAAATAGAGCTGAGAACAAAGACATGACCTACAGATCCCATGCAGGTTAGGTACTTGAGAAATATACTCAGTACACAGTAAGTTAGCACTTTTGCCTGACCCATGTGATTCGAAAAATATATATATTGACTATACAAGAAACATTTAAATGAAGAATATGACTAAGACAGTATTTTCAACAGCTTTAAAGAATTAACTCAGATGCCTTTACTCAATCCTCTAGGTGATTGGGAGTCATGATGGTTGATGGTTGTTTTAACAGAATAGAGACGATACATTAAATATAACTTCACTAGAGGGATATTTATTTTGCAATACACTAATAAAATATCAAGGAAAGAAAGCCTAAATTTAAAGTCGTCAGTTGAATCATGACTCTTTTACAGTGACTCTCAAGCTTTAGTGTGTGTGTCAGAATCATCTGAGATGTTTGTCAAAACACAGACTGCTTGGATCCTCTCTCCATGATATCACATTCAGTAGGTCTGGGATAAAAGTGTGATAATCTGCATTTCTGTAAATTCCCAGGTGGTGTTGATACTGCCAGTCTGGGGGGCCACACCTAGACAACCACTCATCCAGTAACTTTGTAAGAGCTAGGGGAACACTGAACTAGCATGGTTCTTTAGGATAATCTTGATCTAGAAATGACAGTAAATCCAACAATGTCTCATTACTACATGAGTTTATTTTTATTCCTTAAAATTTCTGGAGGAACATTTCCATGACCCATTGTTCCTCAAGAGTGTCACTAAATATTGAGGCTTTGTTTGCATTTTAGGCCTGTATGGCATGTGGCTTTTGGTTCCTCATGGTTTCAGGATGTGTGCTGTAACTCCAGGTATTGCATTCCTGTACCAAGCATTAACAAGGCAAATAATCAAGTGTTTTCTCCTAGACAGGATTTTTATTTTTATTTAGGAAGGACTGTCTTTGCCAGGGATTTCTACCTGTATCTCAATAACCAAAACTGTACTATGGGATCCCCTCTCTCCAGCTTCAAAAGTGGTTGG
The DNA here is from genome assembly GCF_001604975.1 of Cebus imitator. NCBI lineage: Eukaryota > Metazoa > Chordata > Mammalia > Primates > Cebidae > Cebus > Cebus imitator. The sequence continues at coordinate 3,919,703 of NW_016107414.1, forward strand.
ATAGAAAGCAAAGCAAAGTATCTGGCTGACACATTATTTCCCCTGAACAAAAATCAGGATTCTGCTAATAAAGGAGTGGAGTGGTCACGGGCATGAGGCAGGCAACTCACAGCGTCTACCCCGCAGAGTTATAGAATGAGATTGCAGATGTGAGAGACCAGGAGAAGAATGGGCAGACCTTGAAAACTGACTTTTATCTTCCACAGCCGTCCAACTTCAGCTTAAGTACATTCCCTCCAAAAAGGCTTTCTTGACCTACAACTCTCCAATGAAATTGAAGGCTCTTATCAGTAGCCCTATGGCAACTGGCATAATTAATTAACAGTTAATTCATTGAGGATCAGCATTCAGAACACCCAGGGAAGACGAGGCTCCCTCCTGTCGACAGCAGCAAGCCTGGCCTTACGCAGACTGCTTTCCCAGTGATGAACTGCTTTAAGAAAGGCTCCTAGTGAGGTTGTGGGAGCCCGAGAGGGAAGTGGCAGAGAGGCTCAAGTGCTGGGTATGAAGGAAAGGCATAAGACGGATGCTCTTCCCATGAGTAACCTTCATCCATTTATCTCAGAAGAAATATTGCATCCATGAATAAAGAAGGCACTGCTTTTTAAAAAGAGAAATAAGACATTAAAAAAAAAAGAGATCCTGAATTAAAAATATGACGTGGAAATAAACAATTCTATGAGACTGAGAAATAAAAGAGTCGAGTTCAGAGCCACATTAATGAGCTAGTAAAACCTGAAGTGGACAAGTTTTCTACGTAAGAGAACTAAGAGGGAAAAAGATCAAAATAAAAGAGAAAAGCTTAAAACATGAATAAAAAGATCCAAGAGGCCCAGAATTCAACTAATAAGAGTTAGGAAAAGTCGAGAACTGAAATAATGAGAGAGAGAACATAATCAAAGAATAATAGAATAAAATGTCCCTAGATGAAGAAACATGTGGTATAAGGACTCAGCCTGCAAGGACAATTTAAAGTATTAAGTAGAAAGAAATCCATAATACACTCAGAATGGCAGTGAAGAAGATGGTCATGAAATAGTTACAGGAAAGAGAAAACATCGTAAACAAACAAAAAAACACTCTATCTGCCAAGGCTGAGTCCAATCCTCAGTGTTCTGAAGGAAAAAGATGTTGAACTCAGAATTCTATAATCAGTTTGATTATAATTTCTATAGTCAGCCAAACTGATTATAGAATTTCATAACCAATTAAATTACCAATCAAGGTCAAAAATTTATACTCTGTGGGTGGAAGTTAGGAGTGAAGGTGCTAACTACAGATTTTTTTTAAGTTTATCTCTGAGAAAATATGTAGGAAGAGATGATAGGATGAAAACAAGCTCGTATCGATTGAATAAAAGATTTTTCAGAGAGAAAAATTGTAGACATGAGGTATAGCACGGTTCAGTGGAAAATCTGAATCTAGCTATAGATTTTGAGAAAAGTTCCTTGAAATCCTGACCCCACCACTTATTAGCCAGGTGAATTTACGAAAGATACCTTTTTAGCCTCAGTTTACTAATCTATGAAATGGAACTGATAGTGTATGATATTTAAGGATGGTGAGAGAAAAGGAAAGAACGTATATAAAAATTCTAGCAACATAGTCCCTGACATTCAAATTATACTGGATATTTTATGATTTTCAAAATTAATGCAGAACTTATTACTATATTATCTCATTTTTGCCCAATGAGCATGTTTCTTCCCCAATCACAGACCTTCCTATTTAGACACAGCAGCTACTGAAGCCCACACCTGACCTGGAATAATCATCACCACTTACTCACCACGAAGCTGGCAGCATGTATGCCACCAAATATCAATGAGCTGAGAATCAGGCTTGTGGATGTCTCCGAGAGGACTTGGGATGGAAAATTCATCTTGAAGCGTGCATCAGAGTCAAAGGATCTTGCATAGCAGCGTGTGGCGCTGACTACACTGGGAAACTCTGTACTTTCTACTTAGCAGAGATGACAAATGAGCCTGGCTTGAAATATGTCTGTCAGACTTTTAGCAGCTCGACATGGAGCACCCAACTCTGAAATGTGATAATTATCCATCAATGTTCAACACAATCTGGAGTCCCAAAACCAGATTGTCACTTGCAGATTACAGTCGACTTAAGAAATCCATGGCTGTGAGTTAGGGCTTTAAATTCAGAGATACAACAAAAACAGCTTTCAGGCATTCGGAAGGAAGGAGTCTGTGCCTCTTCCCTGGGGTGGGATGGGGGCCGCAAAAAAAAAAAAAATAACTCCACACTACTCTTTGAAAGATGTTTATTTGTTTATTTACAAGAACTACAGTGGGAAAATTAAATAAAAACAAGAATAGCAACCATTCATTGAGCATTCACCATATGCCAAATGCTCTATTTATCTATGTATCACATGTAATCCTGCCAACAATTTATGAGGTAGAAATGTCTATCTCCGTTTGGTAAAAGGGCAAACCAGCTTAGGCTTGGAAAGAATAGAGACTGGCTACAGACAATAGACTTGGCCCTGGGTATGTCTGACTCACAACCTATGGTTTTAATCACAGCAATAGATGATTTCATTAAGTTATCTTCTACAACAGAAAGCCACTTTTTCCCATGGTAATAACCAAACACAGAATATAAAACACAGTGACATTCCTGGCCCATAAACAGTTAATTTTTAGTAATATAAATAATCTAAAGCAATTTAAATCTGTTTCTTCTTTTGAAAAGTTCTTTATCTTTAATATGTTACTATATACTATTAAATGGGTACAAAATATATTATTCAGGTCAAGGAATACAGTTTGAAATAAAAATGTACCTTGGGGACACTAGCTCTCAGATGAGACTTCATTTGGAAACACACTGGAGTCCACTTGAAAAGCCCTGAAATTCTATATCCAGCATAACCTTTCTTAGCATTAGAGTGATGTGTCAGTTCTTTTCCAATGACTTCTGTATCTAGTATTTGCATCACAGCATTTCTTTTCTTTCTTTCTTTCTTTCTTTCTTTCTTTTTTTTTTTTTT
>NW_016107414.1:3922725-3949810 GCF_001604975.1 Cebus imitator
GTAGCCTCCATTTCCTGGGTTCAAGTGATTCTCCTGCCTCAGCCTCCTGAGTAGCTGGGATTACAAGCGCGTGCCACCAATCCCAGCTAATTTTTGTACTTTTAGTAGAGATGGGGTTTCGCCAGATTGGTCAGGCTGGTCTCAAAGTCCTGACCTTACGATCCGCCCGCCTCGGCCTCTCAAAGTGCTGGATAACAGGTGTGAGCCACTGCGCCTGGCTGTATCACAGCATTTCTAACCAATAAAAATCCACAGCACCATTGTTCCCACTCCATTTGACCCATATTGGGATAATTTCATAGATTTAAGCTTCATAAGCTTAAAGAATACTAATACCTGAACCCCACCTCTAGATATTCTGGTTTGATTCATCTGAAATAAGATACAGAAATTAGTACAGTTTTGAAGCTCTCCCAAGAGATTGGGATGTGCATCTTAGATTAACACCTACCGATATTACATGAAATGAAAGGAATGAGGATAAAATGTAGATAATGGATAAAATAGAGAAAAATATTCTTGCTGCTCGCTCTCTTTCAAGTTTAGGATAAGATTTGTAAAATATTAACCACTTTCTTTTCCCTAGCATTTTTCTTCACCTCTCCTGCCCTCCCAGCTCCAGGGTGCTTTTACAAACTGCAATGGCTGCCCTTGTGTCTCTCTTTCTGAAAATTGCTCTTGCCTTCTGTAGCCACTTGGTCCTCTAAAGCAGAGAACGAAAAGCGTTTGATGTTTTAGGGCAGGCTTTAGCCAGTGACTGACTGGTGCAAGAGTATAGAAGCCCAGTGTCTTTATCTGAGGCTGGGATGTCCCTGAGGCATAGTCCACATTCCACAACCCCTTGCAAGATCAGGCTGACGCCACTTGTGTGGGATTAGACCCCCCTAGGTGCTATTCTGCTTTCCTTACTTCCTTACCAGTTTCTCCTGGGAACACCTCCTTTAAGTGACTTTTTCATGGATCTTCATCTCAGGATCTCCTTCTGGGGATCTTGACCCAAGAGAAAACCACAGTTCTGTCTTATACAAACCTATTTCTTCAGGTAGTCCTATTTCCCCATGCCACATTTGCCGTTCAGAAACCAAGCTCTTCAGGACCCTTTCAAACCTGCTCTGTAACAATAACCCTGGTTTCTTCCCTCCTTAGTCCCTGCTTCACCCTTAGGTTCCAGCAACAGCAGACTGTAGTTCCGGAAGCCAGTGAATATTTCCTGTGTCTATGTCGCTCCTCATGCTGATTCCTCTGTCTGGAGTCCCCCGCCCCTCTCTCTTCCACCTGGAAAACTCCTGTTTGAATTGTGAAACACAAACTTCTCAAAAATTGTTTCTCGAGTTCTCTAAATCACCAAACTCCCACTCCTCAAAAAAAAAAAAAATCCCATTTTTAAAGAATTTAATCATTCCACCTCTATGCTCTGTATTCACTTTGCATACACATAGTTCTACTTGGATATCTAGTATAATTGATTTTAATTCATTTACCTGCCTTTGCTGTTGAATAGGAAATTCTCTCTTGACAGAGTGGATTTGCTTTTATGGTCCTTGGTGCACAGCAAGTAATCAATATCATTGGGAATAAGTTACACTGTTTTTCTCTTCCAGAATGTGTTCCATCGTCATCCAACCTGGCCAAATCTTAATAATTCGCTTTAAGTACACTTCAGTAATATAAATATCTGTTTCTAAACATTCAAATACATGCAGATATTTCTTTTCTCTATAAATGTTTGAATTCTGGGATTCTTATAATCTGTGACTCTCATTTTGCCATTTCCTCATATGATTTTCCATTTCACACCTGAACAGTTTTGTGTAATTTGTTTGCATCTATTTTTAGCACCTCCTCAAGATCGAGAACTGTCATCACCTTAGTTCCTTCTTAACTGCACTTAATAAGTATTCATTGAATGAGTGAATGAATAAAACAGAGGAACAAATGCAACTTGTTTTCCTGATAGTGTCAAAGTTCTTTGAATACACACTTATTACTTACATGTTTTGCCCTCAATGGAGAATATTTTATTATAGAAGCTCAATAAATATTTGTTGAATTGAATTATTAAGTGTTTTAACAGTCAATTTCCATGAGTTAATTCCATAACTACCTTATTTTATAGGAAGTGGAATGTAAATTATGAGGATCTGTCTAGAAATTCAAAAAGCTTCAGTGAAAAACTGAAGATTAGAGATCATGGCTTTTGATTCATGACGAAGAATTGACTCCAAAAAGTCATTCAGCCTCTTTAAATTATACATAGTCAGCTCCCCATTATACTGCATAATATTAACCTAATGTATTATTCATAGGAACCTTGATTTACTGCCCTTCATTGATTTCCAGCTGGTTATCATATTGCCAACATCAAGGCTAGCCCTGAAGATCTTGCATACAGAAAGGAAATGAGGTTATTTGAGCTTATGTCCTCAACACAAGTAATATAAGGAACACCTACTATGTACCAGGGGGTGCTTTATTTACATAAGCTCACTACATTGTCAACAAGCTTTTGAGAAAAGATTATATTATTAAAGTGCAGGTAATTAGATAACTAGATCTGATAGGAACAAGACAGTATTGATCTGGTCCACTACTCTATTTCTGGCCTGGAGTACTGCAGGTTGGATAGTAAGTACTCAGTAAACATGCACTGAATGGGTGAAATTAATAGAGGTTGTGAAGTTAGTAATGCAGAAGCTGGATGTGAACCAAAGTTCCTTTCTTTTACTTACGTATCTTCTATGGTTTTGTACTTCGGGGAATTCTGATCTTTGGATAAGCATAAACAGCATCCCCTGAGAAATTATTAGAACTAGAGAATCTCGGGCCCCACTCCAGAACTACTGAATCACAATCTGCATTCAACAAGAATCCCAGATGATTCTTGTGCAACTGAAGTGTGAAAAACACTGTCTGGTGACTGGTTCTATAGTGTATATCCACATTCTGCAAAAATTATTCTTGCTACTATTGACATTTTTCTCTCATTCAATGGAAGTGAAAATCAAAAATAAATTACTGATTATTAAAATGTTTTATGATCAATATAACAGCTAGTTATGGGGTACTCCCACTGTGCCAGACACTGTATCAGGAACCAGAAGTACGAATACCAATAAGGACACTTTCTTCTCTTAAGGATCTCAGAGGTTAGTGTAGGAATTTGTAATCTGGGACCCATGGAATGGCTTCTCATATCACCTGCAACCAGCTTTGTCATTACATAAGCTGCATTCTGCATTGTGTGTGTGTTTGAATGTGAAAAAATGCATATTTTGCAGATGTAAAAACCCTTTTTCAAGGATTTACAAAGGAAACTATAACTCATTTTTTAGTATCAGAAATAAAAATCGGAAAGGGCCACTATTGTTGGCATAAATTAAAATCACTTAATATTTTGACTTGATTCTACTATAACAAATATATATCACAAACTTATGTATGTATTATATATGCCTATAAATTTATATGTACAGATATATTATGTATTTATATAAAGCATATGTAACATATGTGTATATGTATCTAAATATACATGCATTTAGACTGATAATTACTAATTGTCATGGTAACAAATAAGTTAGTAAAAGGGCTTCAAATAGTACTTGGCACATACATAGTAGACACTCAATAAGTATTATCTATTATTGCTGTTGTGTTATTACTTATAAGCATTAGTAGCTAAATATATGTTCATATAACATAATGCATATTCATGCATATATGTTTGTATTGTATATACAAATATATCTGAACATTTACATATATTACACATATACATACACATATATCTATGTGCCCTACATATACATGCATATACACATACATGTACACACATGCATATATGCAGACACACAGACATATGCACAATAACAGTCTTAACCCACCAATAATCACTTCAATTTCTAATTTTTGGCTAAATTTCTGCACATTTCATGATAGCCAGTTCACTGGTTCTTCCGTAGCTCTTACTTGCAGGTTTCAAACTTTCAGAATCCATCAGAAAAGTATCTTCAGGGTTAGGGTCTATGTAACTATAATTTTTAACATGCTCTGAGAATATGTATTTTTAAAACGAACTCAGAGGATTGTCATATTCAGCTAACTTTCGGATCAACTGCTATAGACAGCTCTTCTCAAACTTTAACATTCCTGGAAATTAGCTGGCAACACTATTAAAATTCAGTTTCTGGTGCTGATGTTGCTGGTCTATACAACAAACTTTGAGAAGCAGTGCCCTGCATCACTTGGTTTAACATAATTTTCAGTAAATTTTTATGGCTCCAATTTTAGTGCACTGTACACCTAGAAACAACACACATCATCAGTTTGAAGATCAAACCCATTTTTTAGGATAGAAGTATTCTGGGCTCGTTGGAGCAGTCAAATATTTTTGTTTGTTTGTTTCACTGGGTACTTCATATGAACCAAATGAAAACAGGTTATGCATTCCAGGCAGGAGAACTGTTCCATGTCTTTAATACCAATTTCTCTTTGTAGCCTGCCAGCATGGTTACTTGATGGAACACAGAATGATAATCTAAATGTTAACAAGTTGTCATTAAAGAATGATAGGCATTTCCAAACTACAAGTAATCCTGGACATCCTATAAAGAGGTGATGGAAGACATGATATTTTATTCATTCTAAGACTTCATTAAAAATTCTTCTTTAAGGCAGCTGGGACTCTAGCACCTTATCTGAAAAGCTTTGCCATGGACTGGTGTAGTAATTAGTTAAATCTAAAAACTGTGAGAATATAGTGGCAACAGGTGAATTGGTTGTTGGTTGTGAAGTAAAAAAGAACTTTTGAACAGAATCATGCAATGTTTATTATACCAACTGCACACAGAGATCACATTACTGCTGGAGGCATAGTGACATAGGAAGCTACATGCTTATTGTAAGGAAGTAAGCGAAGCAGCGTTCAGGAAAGAGATCTAGTCTGAAAAATGTGCTGACAACATTTCCAATCGTTACATAATAACAATTATTATCATAACAGAAAAAGCTACTGTGTTAGTCCATTTTCATACTGCTGTAAAGAACTCCATGAGGCTGGATAATTTCCTCACAGTTCAGCATGACTGGGAGACCTCAGGAAACTTACAATCATGGCAGAAGGTGCAGGGGAAGCAAGGCACATTCTTCACAAGGCAGCAGGAAGGAGAAGTGCTGCGTGAAGCATGAAGTGCCCCATATAAAACCGTCAGATCTCATGAGAACTCACTCTCATGAGAACAACATAGGGAAAACTGCCTCCATGATTTAATCATCTCTACCTGATCTCTCCTTGGACACATGGAGATTAAGGGGACTCTAAGGATTACAATTCAAGATGAGATTTGGTTGGGAATGCAAAGCCTACCCATATCAGCAACAATCACCAGACTTGAAATAATTCATATGATTTAAAGTAGATTTTTCTCATTTTGTGAAGAATGTCAGTGGCAGTTTAATGGGAATAGTATTGGATCTATAAATTACTTTGGGCAGTATGGCCATTTTCATTATATTGATTCTTCCTATTCACGAGCATGGAATGTTTTTCCATCTGCTTGTGTCCTCTCTGATTTTCTTGAGCAGTGGTTTGTAGTTCTCCTTGAGGAGGTCCTTCACTTTCCTTGTTAGCTGTATTCCTAGATATTCAATTCTCTTTGTAGCAATTGTGAATGGGAGTTTATTCATAATTTGCCTATCTGCTTGTCTATTGTTGGTGTATAGGAATACTTGTGATTTTTGCACATTGATTTTGAATCCTGAGATTTTGCTGAGGTTGTTTATTGATTTAAGAAACTTTGGGGCTGAGAAATGGAGTTTTCTCGATATAAGATCATGTCATCAGCAAACGAAGACAGTTTGACATCCTTTCTTCCCATTTGAATGTCCTTTGTTTCTTCCTCTTGCCTGATTTCCCTGGCCAGAACTTCCAATACTATGTTGAATAGGAGTGGTGAGAGAGGACATCCTTGTCTTGTGCCAGTTTCTAAGGGGAATGCTTCCAGCTTTTGCCCATTCAATATGATATTGGCTGTGAGTTTGTCATAAATGGCTCTTATTTTGAGATATCATATCAGAATGGCAATTATTAAAAAGTCAAGTAATAACAGATTACTTGGGCAGCAAGGCTGTGAAGAAATAGGAAACTTTTACACTGTTGGTAGAAATGTAAATTAGTTCAACCATTGTGGAAGATAGTGTGGTGAAACCTCAAAGACCTAAAACCAGAAGTTATATTTGACCCAGCAATCCCATTACCGGGTAAATACCCAAAGGAATATAAATCAATTATAAAGATACATGCACACATATGTTCATTGCAGCACTGTTCACAATGACCAACAAAGAATCAACCCAAATGCCCATCTGTGATAGACTAGATAAAGAAAATGTGGTACATACATACCACAGAATACTATGGGGCCATCAAAAGGAATGAGATCATGTCCTTTTCGGGGACATAGATGGAGCTGGAAGCCATATCCTCAGCAAACTAACACAGGAGCAGAAAACCAAATACTACATGTTCTCACTTATAAGTGGGAGCTGAACAATCAGAACACATGGACACAGGGAGGGGAACAACACACACTGGGGCCTATCAGCGTGGTGGGGGGAGGGACAGCATCAGGATAAATAGCTAATGCATGTGAGGTTTAATACCTAGGTGATGGTTTGATAGGTCCAGCAAACCATTGTGGCACATGTTTACCTATGTAGCAAACCTGCAAGTCCTACACATGTATCCTGGAACTTTAAATTAAATTAAAAGAAAAACAACACACAGGGAAAAGAAAGAAATAATCCAACTATTTCCAAGTCACTTAATTTACTCCCAAAACAAAGAATATATACAGAAATATACAATTTTGGAACATCCAACAAGGTAAAATTCACAATGTCTAGCATATAATATAAGATGACCTTGCATGCAAAAAATCAGAAAAACCTGACTGATAATTAGAAGTAAAGTAATCATTTCCCCATAAATCAACCTAGAGGTAATACTAATGTTTAGAATTAGTAGACAAGAGCATTAAAATTATTATCCTAACTGCATTCATCTGAAAAATTATGCATATGAAAGATTTTTTAAAGATCCAGGCTAAATTTATAATGACAAAAACTACAATATTTGCGATGAAAAAAGACAATGCATTAGGTTAAGAGTTTAGACATTGCAGAAGAAAGAATAATGAATTTGAAGACCTATAAATAGAGATCACCCAAAATAAAATACAGAAAGAAAGATTTTTTTTTAATAAGCTAAAAGTACACCAGAGAACTATGGAACAAAGTGGCCTAATAGATGGGCAATTGAAGTTGCAGAAGTGGGGAAGGGGAAAGAATAAGTACTTGAAAAACTAATGGCTAAAACTTACACAAATTTGATGGAAACAAGGAACCCCCAGATCAAAGCATCTCAGTGAATCTCAACCACAAGAAACGTAAGAAAACTACGCAAGAGTATATCTAATTAAATATCTGAAAACTGATGATAAAGAAAAGAATTTCAAAGAAGCCATAGAGAAAAAGAAATATTTGACACAGAAAAGCAAAGATAATATTGATAGATTTCTCATCAGGAACAAGGCAGGAGAGAAGACTGTGGAGTCACATCTTTAAAGCAATAGGGATGGGAGAGGACAGTTAACCTCAAATTCTACATTGAGGAAATTCTCTTTCATAAAAAAGGCAGAATAAAAATATTTTCAGGCATACAACAGCTGAACCTTCAGACGTGCACTACAAAGAATAAAAGAAGTTTTCAGACAGGAAGAAAATCAACTCAGGTGGAAACAAACAAAAAAAAAGAATACTAGAGACCGTAACTATATAGGTAAATATATTAGATTTTTATTTTAGTATTTATTTTGAGATAGAGTCTCACTGTGTCACCCAGGCTGGAGTACAATGGTGCGATCTCAGCTCACTACAACCTTTGCACTCAGGTTCAAGCAATTCTCCTGCCTCAGCCTCCTGAGTAGCTGGGACTACAGGCACATGCCACCACGCCCAGGTAACTTTTGCATTTTTAGTAGAGAAGGGTTTCACCATGTTGGTTATGCTGGTCTCAAACTCCTGACCTCAGGTGATCTACCCACCTTGGCTTCCCAAAGTCCTGGGATTACAGATGTCGGCCATCACACCCAGCCTCATTTGAATTTATTTAAACGATAATTAGCTGTTTAAACAAAAATAATACCAATATATTATGGTATATATAAAGCATATGTAAGTAAAATGTATATAATTACATTAAAGAAAGGAGAACAAAATGAAAGTATATTGTTATACAGCTTCTACACATGATGTAGTATATTACCATTTGAAAACAGATTGTGTAAGTTAAAGATAAACATGATACACTCTAAAGCAATGACCAAATAAGCCAAAAGTTATCACTAGTAATCGAACATGATATATGAAATAGAATAAAATCTTCAAAAATTTCTTATAAAAAGTAGTCTGTGGATTTTAAAAGGTTATAGACTGGACCAACATGCAAAAATCGACTGTATTCTACTACAAAAGTCTACTGTATTTCTGCACACTAGCAATGAACAATCAGAAACTGATACCTTAAAATAACATTCGCAATACCCAATATAAGTACACATTACTTAGGGAATAAATCTAACAAAAAAATGTGTAAAACCTGTACACTGAAAACTACAAAATATTACTGAGACAATTTTTAAGACACACAGAATAAACCACATGTAGGCACATTATAGTCCAGTTGCTGTAAACCAAAGATAGAGAGAAAATTTTAAATCCAGCAAGACAAAACACAAGTTGCCTGTAGAGAAACAACGATAAAAGACATGATCCACTTTTCACTAGAAACCAACGAAAGCCGGAGAAAATGGAAAGCCATGTTTAAAGTTCTGAAATTTAAAAGACAGACAAAAAATCATCCAAGATTTCTATACTTTGCAAAAGTATACTTCAAAAAAATAGGTATGAAATTAAGGAATTTTAGGTAGGAAAGCAATGGTATCCATCCTCAGAGCGTTTGTACTACAAGAATGCCAAAGGAAGTTCTTCAGACTAAAGGAAACTGAAACCAAATAGAAAGATGAATCTGGAGGAAACGGGAAAAAAAAACTATTGAAAAGATAAATCAGTTGGTAAATATAAAATACTGTGTTTTTATTCTTCTTGTAATTTCTCTAAAGACAATTACCTATTTGTAGCAAGAAAAAGAACGCCATTATAAGATAGGCCTTATAAGTGGAAGTAAAGATATGGTAGTAATAGCACAAGGAAAGGGGCCATGGGTAAATGGAATTGTGTTGCTATAATGTTATTACAGTGGTAAGCACTAAGCATCAGGTGTGCAGGATGAAGTGCTATAATACCGATTTTAAATTGACTTTTGTAAGTTAAGAATGCATAGTCTTAGTCCTAGAACAAACAATAAAAAATAAAAATAAATAAAAGAAGCTAGAGGTAAAAAGTTAATTAAAAAAAAAAATACAGGAGGGGGAGGGTCAAAATAGCAAGTAAAAGCAGCCAGTGTGCATTGCTGGCACGGAGAGGGGAAAGAGTGGTTGATAAACACTAGCTTTTCAACTGAACCATCCAGGTGGACACACTGGGATTCATCGGAGAAACAACGAAACTCATGGAGAATGAGAGGAGCAAGACAGGATGAGCACACACCCGGGGGAGAGACAGGGAGACAGAGGAAGTCCCCCACTGTGGGAAATGGTGAGTGATTGAAAGTCCTGGGGACCCACACTTCTGCCTTGGACCTTTGCAATCCTGGACTCAGGAAGTCCCCTGTGAGTACCCCACGGGGCTGCCAGACTGACTTGGAGAGCCATATGGAGCCTCAGCAGAGCTGTCACTCAGGCACACACAAAGTGCTAAGGGCCTTGGATCCCGAGGCATCTTGGCATTCACAGCTGTGACTCTAGCAGCAGGGAAAGTCAGGGTCCCTCGTACACCCCCAGGAAAGGGGCCAAATCCACGGGGCTGAGCAGCCAGGGACTGTACCTCACAGGATAAGGCCCACGGGTCCGGGACCCTAGAATGGCCACACCAGCCCCGCCTGGGCTCTTGGGCCTGTGGGACCACCGCACTTCCCTAGGGTGGAGCTCTCAGAGGGAAAGGTGGGCTGCTATGCTTGCTGCCTCACAGCCCTCACTACAATTGCCCTCAGCTCTGTAGGGTGCATGGTGATGAGAGACTGGCATAGACCCTCAGCACAGCACAGTTGCCCCCAGAGAAGCAGCCAGACTATTTTTCATATGGGTCTCCATTCCTGCTTCTCCTCACTGGACAAGGCCTCTCCACCTTCTTTTTTTTTCCATATTATGAGTTCTATTTCTGTCATTCCAGCTTGGTTAAGGACACTCAACGAGAAACTAGTGTGGTCATTTGCATGAAAGAAGATGCTCTGGCTTTACTGTGGCTTTTTGGGTTGTCAGAGTTCTTGTGCTGATTCTTGCTTACCTGTGTGGGCTGGTGTTCCTTTAACTGCAGTGTAATTTGAGTAGTCTACTGTGGTATGTTTTCAGAGCACCACTACAGTGGTGCTGCCTTTGCTGCCCTCAGAATGGGAAAGGAACAAAGATCCTGAGTGCTTTAACCATACCTCCAGCAAGCTGCCATTGCCCTAAGGAGAAAAGGCCAGTCTGTCTCCCCCATAAGCCCCCTACTCCACCTGCTTGTCACCAGGCAGGGCCCCCCTGGACCCACAGTGTAGCCACCCCATCCTGGGCCAGTCACACTGATCGACAACGACTCTGCAGCTCTCTGAGGTGGAGCTCCAAGAGACATGTAAAAGACCCTTCGCCACAGTCAGTGCCAAGGTCCTTTGCCATGCTGTCTCCAAGCTGAGGAGAGAACATAAAGCCTGAGCTCACCCCAGAGCTGCAGTAGGCAGCCCGGGAGTGCCAAGCCGAGATCTGTAGCCAGCACTTGGAAAGGACCCCACACTTCCAGAGCACTGCAAGAGAGCACGGCTGCAACTGTGTGGAAATACAGAGAAGGCACATGGTTGAACAAGAGCCTACCTAGAGACCAATATGCTTTAAGAGCCATCTCCTGGATCATAGCCCAAACTTCAACATTCAAAATACTTTGCTAACATTACCCCCCTGTGAAACTAAGGACAAGAATTCAGCTACAGTTAAAGACCACAGCCAAGCCCTGGCCCTCTGAAAACATACCACAGTAGACTATACTCAAATTACAGTACAGTTAAAGGAACACCAGCCCACACAGGTAAGCAAGAATCAGCATAAGAACTCTGACAACCCGAAAAGCCACAGTATCTTCTTTCATGCAAATGACCACACTAGTTTCTCATCGAGGGTCCTTAACCAAGCTGGAATGACAGAAATAGAACTCATAATATGGAAAAGAAAGAAGGTCATTGAGATTCAGGAGAAACTAGAAACCCAATCTAAGCAATCTAAGGATTAATAAAACAATCTCAGAGATAAAAGATAAAGTGTCCATTAAAAAAAAAAAAAGCGATCTGACACAGCTGAAAAACACACTACAAGAATTTCATAATGGGAGCACAGGTACTAACAGCAGAATAGACAAAGCTGAAAAAAGAATCTCAGAGCTCAAAGACTGGCTCTCTGAACTAACTCAGTCAGACAAAAATAAAAAACAATAAAAAAGAATGAACAAAACTGCTGAGAAATATGGGATTATGTAAAGAGACAAAATCTATGACTCACTGAAAGAGATGCAGGCAAAGGCAGAAACTTGGAAAATGTATTTCTAAATATTCTGGCATGTGCTGCATCCTGCACTGCACAAGGATTCAAAGACCTAAGAGGGAACGATGGGGGATGAAGAAAAACACAAAGACAGACATAGAGAAAAGTGGGGCCAGGTGGCCCAGGAAAGTGAAAGTATCAGTTTCTCCAGTCCCATCCTGCCTCAGAGTACTTTATTTTATATGTTCACAAAGCACATAGCAGAGGGAGGGTGCAGTTACCCAGAACAGCCTGTGGTTATAATTCTCATACTTCAGTTAACATACCTCAGCTAACAACTATCTTGCAGCAAGGTCATTGAAAGCTGGTTATCTTTTGCTAGCTCTGACTGCTCTTCTCTGAGACATACACGTTACCCTATTATGGTTTCACTTCTCTGGAGTTCACCCAAAGTTCATAGCAGAGGGTAGGCTACTCCGGCTCTCTACAGAATATCATCCATGTAAACTTCCCCAACTTCACTAGAGAGGTCAATGTTCAAACTCAGAAAATGAAGCTAACCCTTATGAGATACAACAAGACCATTCCCCAAACACTACTCAATCGGATTCTCCAAGGTGGAAATGAAAGAAAAAAATGTTAACAGCGGCTAGAGAGAAGGGGCACAACTCCTACCAACATAACCCCATCTGGCTAAAAGTGACTTTAAATTCTTCAGCAAAAACTCTACAAGTTGGAAAAGATTAGGGGCATATATTTATAATTCTTAAATAACTGAATTTCCAGCAATGAATTTCATATCCAGCCAAACTAAGCTTCATAAGTGAAGAAGAAATAAGATCCTCTTCAGACAAGCAAATGCGGAGGGAATTTGTTACTACCAGACCTGCCTTACAAGGAGTCCTGAAAGGATGGCTAAATATGGACAGGAAAGACCATTACCAGCCACTACAAAAACACACTTAAGTACCATTGATTCCATAAGGCAACCAGACAAACAAAGTCTGCATTATAACCAGCTAACAATATGATGGCAGGATCAAATGTACACATATTAATATTAACCTTGGATGTAAAAGAGCTAAATGTCCCAATTAAAAGGCACAGAGTGACATCTGGATAAAGAGGCAAGACCCAACAATGGTATGGTATCTCTAAGAGACACATCTTACCTGCAATGATACCAATAGGCTGAAAGTAAAAAAATTGAGAAAATTCTACCAAGACAATTAAAAACAAAAAAAGCAGGAGTTTCTATGTTAATTTCAGAGAAAGCAGTCATTAAAACAACAAAGATCAAAAAAGACAAAGAAGGGCACTATGTAATGATAAAGGGTTTAATTCAAGGAGAAGACCTAACTATCATTAATACATATGCACCCAACATTAGAGTGCACAGATTCATAAACCAAATAGAGACCTACAAAGAGACTTTGATAACCACACAGTAAAAATGGGAGATTTCAACATCCCACTGAGAGTATTAGACAGATCATCAAGTCAGAAAATTAACAAAGATATTCAAGGCTTGAATTCAACACTTGACCAAATGAACCTAATAGACATCTACAGAACTCTCTACCCTAAAACAACAGAATATAAATTCTTCTTATCACCACATGACACGTACTCTAAAACCAAACGCATAATCGGATATAAAACAGTCCTCAGCAAATTAGAAAAAATACCATAATCATACTAACCTCACTCTCAGAGCATGGCACAATAAAAACAGAAACCAATACTAAGAAAATTGTTCAAAACCATTTAATTGCATGGAAATTAAACAATCTAATCTTTAAAAACTTTTTGGGTAAACAAAGAAATTAAGGAAGAAATTAAAAATTATTTGAAATTAATAAGAATAAATATAAAAAATACCAGAGTCTCTGGAACACTGATAAAGCAGTCTTAAGAGACTAATTGATAGTGCTAAATGCCCACATCAAAAAGTTAGAAGTTCTCAAATTGACAACCTAATATCACTTCTAGAGGAACTAGAGAAACAGAGCAAACCAACCCCAAAAGCTAGCGGAAGGCAAGAAATAACCAAAATTAGAGCTGAACTGAAGGAAACTAAGACATAACAAACCATACAAAAGAGTAACAAATTGAGGATTGGTTCTGTGAAAAAATTGATAAGATAGACTGTTAGCAAGACTGATAAAGAAAAAAAGAGAGAAGATTCAAATAAACATAATCAGAAATGGTTATGTTTCAGAGGACATTACCACTGACCCCACAGAAATACAAATAACTACCAGAGACTACTATGAACACCTCTACGCACACAAACTAGAAAATTTAGAAGAAATGAATAAATTCCTGGACACACACATCATCCCAAAACTGAACCAGGAAGAAATTGAAGTTCAGAACAGATCAATAATAAGTTTCAAAATTGAATCAGTAATAAAAATCCTACCAACAAGAAAAAGCCCAGGAAGACAGATTCACAGCTAAATTCTACTAGATATGTGAAGAAGAGCTGGTGCCATTCCTACTGATAGTATTCCAAAAACTAGAGGAGAAGGGACTTTCCCCTAACTCATTCTAGGAGGCCAGCATCATCCTGACAGTAAAACCTGGCAGAGACACAACAACAACAAAAAGAAAACTTCGGTCCAATATATTCTTTATGAACATAGATGCAAAAATCCTCAAAAAATTCTAGCAAACCAAAACTAATCCACCATGATCAAGTAGGCTTTAACGCTGGGGTGCAAGTTTAGTTCAAAATACATAAATCAATAAATGTGATTTAGCAAATAAACAGAACTAAAAACAAAAACCACATGATTATCTCAATAGATGCAAAGAAGGTTTTCAATAAAATTAATGTCCCTTCATATTAAACACCCTCAACAAACTAGGCATTGAAGAAACATACCTCAGAATAATAAGAGCCATCTATGACAAACCCATTCATCATCATAATGAATGGGCAAAAGCTAGAAGCATTTCACTTGAAAACTAGAACAAGGCAAGGATGCCCTCTCTCACCACTCCTATTCAACATAATATTGGACGTCCCACCCAGAGCAATCAGTCAAGAGAAAGAAATAAAAGGCATCCAAATAGGAGAAGAGGAAGTCAAGCTAACCCTGTTTGGAAACAATATGTTTCTATACCTAGAAAACCCCATGGCTTCTGCACAACAGTTCCTTAATCCAATAAACAACTCCAACAAAATTTCAGGATACAAAATCAATGGACAAAAATTAGTGGTGGTTTTTTTAATTATTTTTAATTTTTTTAAATAGAGATGAGGTCCCACTATATTGCCCAGGCTGATTTTGAACTCCTGGGCTCAAACAATCTGCCTGCCTTGGCCTCCCAAAGTGCTGGGATTACAGGCATAGGCCACCACACCCAGTCAAATCAGTGATATTTCTATTTACCAACAATATTCAACATGAGCACCAAATCAAGAATGGAATTCCATTCACGATAGCCACAAAAAGAATAAAATACCTAGGAATATAGCTAACTAGGAAAGTGAAAGATCTCTACAATGAGAATTACAAAACACTGCTCAAAAAAATCAGAGATGACACCAACAAATGAAAAAACATTCCATGCTCATGGATAGGAAGAATTAATAATATAAAAATGGCCATACTGCCCAAAGTAATTTATAGATTCAATGCTACTCCTATCAAATTATTAATATTCTTCACAGAATTAGAAATAAAATTCAAAATTAGAAATTTTAAAATGCCTATGGAACTGAAAAAAGCTCAAATAACCAAGGCAATCCTAAGTAAAAATAACAAAGCCAGAAGCACCACATTACCTGACTCCAAACTCTACTGCAAGTCCACAGTATCCAAAATGACATGGTACTGGTATAAAAATAGACCCAAAGTACAACAGAACAGAATAGAGAGCCCAGAAATAATGCTACACACCTCCAACCATCTGATCTTCAGCAACATCAACAAAAACAGGCAATGAAGAAAATATCCTCTATTCAATGAAGTGTGCCAAGGTAACTGGTTAGGCATATGCAGAAGATTGAAACTGGACCCCTTCCTTACACCAAATACTAAAATCCACTCAAGACCAATTAGATAAATGTAAAACTTAAAAATATAAAAACCATAGAAGATAACCTAAAAAATACCATTCTGAACATAGGAACTGGAAAAGATTTCCTAATGAAGATTCTGAAAGCAATTGCAATAAATACAAAAGGTGACAAATGGGACCTGATTAAACAAAAGACCTTCTGCACAGCAAAAGACACTCTCCACAGAGTAAACAGACAACCTGCAAAATGGGAGAAAATATTTGCAAACTATACATCTAACAAAAGTGTAATATCTAGCATCTATAAGAAATTTAAACAAATCCACAAGCAAAAAACAAACAACCCCATTAAAAAGTGGGCAAAGGACATGAGAAGACACTTTTAAAAAGGCGACATATATGCAGCCAACAAGCATATGAAAAAATGCTCAACATCACTACTCATTAGAGAAATGCAAATCAAAACCACAATGAGATACTATCTCATGCCAGTCAGAATGCCAGTCATTATTAATAAAATGTCAAAATATAGCAGACGCTGGGAAGATTGTGGAGGAAAGGGAATGCATATAACCTGCTGGTAGGAATGTAATTAGTTCAGCCATTGTGGACAGCAATGTGGCAATTCCTCAAAGAACTTAAAACAGACTTGCCATTCAATTCAGCAATCCCATTTGGGTATATACCCAACAGAATATAAATAATTCTACCATAAAGACACATGCTTACAGTAGACATATGTTTACTGCAGCAATAGCAAAGACATGGAATCAACCTAAATGCCCATCAATGGTAGACTGGATAAAGAAAATGTCATATGTATACATCATGGAATACTACACATTCATAAAAAACAACAAGATCATATCATTTGCAGCAACGTTATATATTTTCTTTTAAAAAATAAAAAAGAATGAAATCATGCTCCTTGCAGGAACATGGATGGAGCTGGAGGCAACTGACTAACACAGGAACAGAAACTAACACAGGAACGGAAAACCAAATAATTCATGTTCTGACTTATAAATGGGAGCTAAATAACAAGAACACATGGACACAAAGAGAGGAACAACAGACACCAGAGCCTACTTGAGAGTGGAGAGTGGGAGAAGGGAGAAAATCAAAAAACTACCTGATGGGTACTATAATCACTACGTAGGTGATGAAATAAGGTGCGCACCAAAGCCCTGGCATGCAGCTTACCTACATAACAAACCTGCCCATCTACCTTTGAACTTAAAATAAAAGTTTAAAAAAAAATAACAGAATGCTCAAAAACATTAACTAAAAAAGGCAGGAAGAAGCAAAACAATAACAACAAACACAGCTGGAACTAGCTGAAATAGCATAGCTCAACTGAACCATATCAATAATTGCATTCCATGTAATTAGATTACACACTTCAACTTATTGGAATGTTCAGAAATTGTAACTGAATTAAAAAGAAAGACCCACCTATACACTGGAGACATAACTTTCAGAAGAGACATAATTGAATGTAAAGACACACAATTTTTAAAGTAAAAATACAGAAAATAAATTATACCATGCAAACGTAAAGCATTAGAAAATAGGTGAAGGTAGAAATCTTTCTAATTAGATTAATTGCAGACAAGAAAGACTTTAAGACAAAGTAATCAAAGGGGCAAAATCATACATTTATATTGTTGAAAGAGACAATTCATCTGGAAAACAAAATTATTTTCAATATGTATGCAACCACTAATGGAGCTTCAAAATATATGCAGTAATAACTGAAAGAACTAAAAGGAGGAAGAGAAAAATCTACAATCCTAAACATATTTAACATTCATTTCTCAACAATGAATAGGACAAATAGAAATCTCAATAAGGTTATAGAATATTTGTGTTAATAGTGTTAGAAGAACAACCATGGAATTTATAAAACAATATAGATGCTTTGCAAGAGCATATGAAACATTTAAGATAAACCATATGTTGATTCATAAACTGGTCTCAGTAAATCCCAAAGGGTTGGAATGAAATGAAATAGTTCCCTAGCCACAACTGATGTGATTTAGAAAGCAGTAAGATAACAAGAGAATCCCCAAATATTTTAAAATTAAGCAACCCACTTATAAATAATCCATGAAGAATAATTTAAGAGAAAAAATGGAAAATATTTCCATTTGAATAATGAAAAAAGTATGTTATAAATCTTGGACTGCGGCAGAAGCATTACTTAGGGCACCCTTTATAGTGTAAATATTCATATTCAAATGAAAGAAAGGTTTGAAATCAGCAATCTTGTCTCCACCATAAAGAATTTTTTAAAGGAAGTAGGTACAAGGAAGGAGATAATAAACCTAAGGGCAGACTCTGATGAATTAGAAAGCAAACAATAGTGGAAACCAACAAGCCAAAGTTTTCTCTTTTGAAATAAGTAATAATGTCAACCAATGCCCAGGTAGAGTGATCGAGAATAAAGAATAAAATACAAATTATTAAATAGCAGCAATAAAAGAAATGACAGCACTATAGAATCTCTAGGCAGTAAGAGAATAAAGAGTATCCTAGATAACATGATACCAACAAACTTGATAATTTAAGTGCAATTGTCCCTTTCATAAATTCTATTTCTCTTGAAAAATAGATTTACCAAAATTAACACAAGAAGAAATAGAACAATCTGAATAATCCTTTATCTCTAACAAATTTAGATTTGTAACAACAAACTTTCCCACAAAGAAAACTCTAGGACCAAATGACCTGATTTCAAAATTCTTCAGAAAATAGATGAGGAGGAAATGCTTCCCAACTCATCTTACAATCACTTCACTTCTATTACACTTTCTCCCAAAAGTCTTATTTATAACAAAGCCAATTAAGCTGTAACCAATTATGTTAGCTTACACTGCACTTCCCTTTCCCATAAATGTTTGCAGATCATGCCATTGGCTGGCAGTCTCAGAATCTGCTCTGGCTAAGAGGGCTGACTGATTCAAGAGTTGTTTTGCTCTGTTTTGTTTTACTTTTCTCAAACTCAGTTAAATTTATCTGCTTTTTTCCATTTAACAGAAATAAGCCAAAAAAGTAAAACAAAACACTTGTAAAATTTAGGTTCAGAGAAATTAAACTGTCTTTATTCCCAGATGACATATTCACATACAAAATAACTTTTTGGAAAAATTTTAGAATTATGATGTGAATTTTAATATTGTGATCAGTATTGCTGGGTACAACTTTAAATTTTCAGAAGTATGTCGTTTCCTAGTAAAATGAATAAAAGTGACATTTAGAAAATACCAATTATAATACCATCAAAAAACAAAATGCCTAGAAATAAATTTAGCAAAATATGTGCCAAACCTCTGCCCTACATATGAAAATGCGGATAGAAACTCATGATGATCCAATTGAATGGAGAGATATGCCATGTTTCTGGATTAGAAAATTCAACATTACTAAAATTTCATTTTTCCTATATTTATAGAGTAAAATATGCTGCAACCAAAATCCCACTAGATTTATTTTTAGAAATTTACATATACCCTTAAAATTTATGTGAAAAATTCAAGAATGTACAGGGGCCATATCTAACCAAAATAATAATAATAATAATAATAATGATAATAATTTGGATTAAAATTCAACAGTGTTTTTGGTTAGTGGTTTTTGTCTTATCTAAGAACTTGTAAATCCTCCAAGTTCATAGAAATATATCCTGTATTCATCTAGAAGGTTTTAACTTTTATATTTATGCCTTTAACATATCTAAAATTAATATTTAGATATGGTATGAGATATGAGTTGTGGCTCATTAATTTTCCACATGCATATCCAATTGTTCCAGTATGGTTTGTTGAAAAGACTGAGTGTTCCCTATTAAAAATGAATACATTTGTGAGGATTTCTCAATACTTATATTTGCAAAGGACTTTAACGTGAATATACAAAGAACTAAAACAATTCAATATATTCAAATCACTAGCCCAATAAAAATGGTCAAAAGACTCAAATATTTCAAAAAAGAAAACATATAAATGAATAAGCATATAAACATATGTTTAGCTCCATCATTTACCAGGGAAATTCAAATTAAAAGCATAATGAGATACCACTGCCCTCACTAGAATTCTCTTTTTTATATAATGTTTCCTTATAATTGACATTTTGAAAAAATTTCTTAGTGGCACATGAAGTAAGGCTGTAGATTTTACTAAGTGTCATCTTAGGCTTGTTGGAATATGGCTTTATTATAAGCCATTCTTTCCTTAATTTTCCTTTTTCCAAATCACACTGTCCCACTGAGTTTCTCAACATCCAACAGAATCTAGTGTCTTCAGATCAGGGTTCTGCCTCTCTTGTTCTTATCAGCTTTCTCGCTGACAACCAGCCCACGTGTCTTGACATGACAGAATGCTCCAAATTATTGTTTTATTAATCACTTCATAATCTCAGCTTCAAAGTGGTTGGACATAACATGTCTGAAAAGCAAAAAGAAATTTAATTGCATACTCTAAAACAACTAAAGTTATAACTGGATTATTTGCAACACAAAGGATAAACACCTGAGGGGATGGATATCCCCTTTTACATGATGTGATTATTATGCATTGCATGCCTGTATCAAAACAACTCATGTAGCTCCATAAATATATATAGCTACTATGCACCCACAAAAAATAAAAAGGAAAAATAATTATTGCAAAGGTTAATACAGAAAAAGTAATTTGGGAAACAATGAATGGCAGAGACATCATTGAGCAATTACCCATAGCCCTGATTCTGCTAATTCAGCATGCAGTATGCCTTCCTTAAAAAACGGTAAATCTCTCAGTATTGTTGGCTGCTCAAAAGGACTTTTTAAATGACTGGCAATAATTAATGTCTCTTTTCGATCTCATTTCACATAAAAGAGTGGGTGGAAGCCCTGCCAGCTTGTACATTTCTGTAGTGTGCATATCAAAAACCCTTCACATTCAATAATGCTGACAAACACCCATCTCTTTTTCTTTCTTTTATATAGACTCTCCCTCTATGCTTCTGTAATTGACTCATCATTTCAGTGCCCAAATGAAGGGCTGTAAACTAATGAAAGCTAAGCTTAAAATAATTAGTTAAAACCTAAACATATTCCTGTTGACAGTGTAACTAAGCTTCAAGTACTCTCTTTTATACAAGTGACGGCAAAATATTCCACCCAGAATTAAATTTATGAATAGCACAAGATAAAGTGACTAACTAGCAATATAATGGAGAGGGGGTCAGGAAGGCTTGTGGACCTTTGCTCACACAGTTAAGGTTCTGGAAGTAACAGGAAAGATAATGTTCCTCAGACATAAATACACACAAAGTGTTTGAAAACACATGAAGAATAAAACTACCTAAAAATCTGTCTCATGTCGAAGAAAATGAACAAAACTGGGCTCAGGATGAAATCATTGCTTTTGACTTACTGAATTTTGTGCTTCCCAGGAAACTTTCATAAGAGATGTCATTTAATTGACATTCATTTAAGTCAGATCTATCATATATGAATTTGACCCCTTTCCTCCAAATTATAGTATGGACAAACAGGAATATAAGTTTGAATACCTTCGGAAAACGGCTTGCAAAAGGAGAAAAACCTGGTGTCCATAGAACATGAATTTTCTGGGCTTCATTGACATGTAGAAATAAGTAAGATCACATATATATTCTAAAAATATATAAACTCTATAGTGATTTCTGTGTGCTAGACATTCATCTAGGTTCTTTACAAATGTTTAATCCTACGAGAGAGGTATTGCTGTTATCCACATTTTACCAGTGAGAAAACTGATCTATGAAAGATAGAATTGATTTATGGCTGGATGAGAAAAGTTCTGACCTTTCTCTCTAGGGTACATGGATGTCTGGCTTTGCTTCTTGGCCAAGATAGGGGCAGTGGGCTTTGGGATGCTTAACTTAAAATCAGAAATTTGAGTTGCAATTTTTAAAGCCAGTTTTTCCCTGGTGCTTTGCAGCTGGCCAAATGAGTTAAGCTGGCTTGACTTAAAACCCCACTGGGAATTTCTGCCCTGAGCTCTTCCAAAACCGAGATTCTATACACAGGTCTTAGTGATTTAACCTGGAGAGAGGGCAGTGAGAGCTTGTGCCTAGATGTCTCATGGACCTCAGTGCTTGCCTGTACTCTCTCTTGCTGCACTATACCATTTGCCTTTGAGGAAAAGCTTTACAGAAATATGAACTATGAATCTTTTCAATATCTGATCTTGGGGAATCTTTACATGAGGCACAAAAGTTAGTAACTGACCCAGTGTAGCAGGCTAGTTAATGATAGAATTGGGTTTTGAACCTAAGCAACCTGGTTCCAGAATCTCTGGTTTCCAGAACAACTGGCACAATGCAATGCCACTTGTCACTAACATTAGCTACCCACATTAAAGTAAAATAAGGAACTTGGTGGACTTCCCCCTCTACCCTTTCTCACATGTTCACAAATACTAAGGAGCCCTTAGAAGTGTTTCATCTGAGCTTGGAGTTTGTCCTCTAAGGTTCTTCTATATCAGTCTCTTTGTTGGTGTCACGGAGGTTGACAGAGTTCTAAAACATCCACTAACATTTCTCAACTCCTTGGTCCTCAAGACCTGCATGATCTCTTGGCTGAATATACTGTATTTCTCGGTGATGAGGTTACATTACACATATGGCACAGTTGATTTCAACATTGGGAGGGATCCAGGTGGGCCTGACTTAGGTAAGCCTTAGAATCAGAGTTTTTACAGATGGTGGCAGGAGGGGTCTCAAAGAGGAGCAAGACCACAAGAAGAGAGCCACTTTGGACCCTTACTGGTCTGGAGATTTCTTAGAGAAATCTACATTAACAAACTTTACTAACTTGCCTTATCTGCTATTTATCTGCCTTCTCCCAAGTTGCTACCACTAGAGACTCAAATTATTTTCTTTTGTCTTGTCATTTCTCTAAAAAGTTACTATGTTTCCACTGAAGATGCTGAATACATTAAAATTAAAGGCCACCTCTTGGATAACTACTCATTCCCTGGGTGTCTCCCACATGTATGTGAAATACACATGTCCATAAAATTCTGTTTGTTTTTCTCTTGCTAATCTATCTTTTGTTGCAGGGGTCCATTCCTACTAAGCACCTATGGAGGTTATTCCTCCTCTGTAACCTCCTGGACTTCTGACCTGCAGAACCGTGAGATAATAAATGAGTGCTACGTTAAGCTGCTAAGGGTGTGGTGATTTACGCAACACAGAAAACTCGCGCAGTCTCTAACCCATAGTCACTTGAAGGAGAACTTCCTCCCTGAGAATGCTATTCTGTGCTCACTGTGGCATCTCCTAGAGCTGCGGAGTGCTCGAAGGGGCAAACCAGGATTGCTTCCTACAGTGATCCCTGGGGCAGAGTATCACTGGACTCTTCACAGAAATGAGAAATGGGAGAACCTTCTAATGACAAGTCTATGAATCCCTCTGTCGCTAGGGCCTGAGAACTACTGTCTATGCCAAGGATCAGCCGGGCTCCCAGGAAAAGCAGCCCTGACAACCTTAACTTTTGCTCTCTCATTCCACAAGGCTCAGACTTTAGTCCCAATCCGGCTAAAGACTTGAGAGTTTATCATCTTCTACTTCCTCTTCTCTCCTTTCCCTCACCTGGCCATAGCCTCACAGCCAGAGACCCCATCCCTAGATGCTTATGAAACTATATGAGTAAGAGAGTCTTATGGAACACATGTTTGTACTCATCCAAAATGTATATGTTGAATTCCTAATCTCTGGGGTGATGACGTTTGGAAGTGGGCCTTTACGTTTCCATGAGGTTTTAAGGGTAGAGCCCCATGGTGGGACAAGTGCCCTTAACTAGAAGAAGAGACCAGAGCTTTTTGTCTGTTTATCATGAGAAGATATAGCACCAAATCATCTGCACATCAGGAAGAAGACCCTTACCAGGAGCCAAACCAATGGGTACAGTGATCCTGCACTTTCCAACCTCTAGAACTATGAGAAATAAACATATGCTGCTGCTAAAGCCACCCAGTCTATGGTGTTCTGTTATAGCAGCCTGAATTAACTAAGATAAAGAATCTCTCTCTCGAGGATTAGGAAAAATAATTATTGGGTGCTATGCTTAGTACCTGGGTGATGAAATATTCTGTATAACAAACCCCCATGACAGGAGCTCCTCTATAATAACAAATCTGCCCATGTACCCCTGGACCTAAAGTAAAAGTTTTTTAAAAAGGAAAAACAAAACAAAAAACATTCTGTAAGCCTTGGGCACTGTGTTTTCTGTGTCTATTGGGTAAGTCTGCACTGATTTCTGAGTGTTAGAATTAACTGCTTTTTATGTCCTTTTTCCCTATCTGCATTTTCTAAATTTTCAATACCTGAGATTTATTCTTTTATTGTAATGAAAAGCAAGGAAATTCGTAAGCATAAATACATTGCCTAGTTTATGCAATGCCAACACACAAAATTGAGAGCAAATGCAGCCTCTAGTGTCAATACCCTACGGAGATTTTAAAGTTTCTCATTGGATACAGTGCCGTATCTATGTCACTGCTGGCTAGACTATCAAATGGCTTCCTGCTATAACCAACGAGCAAGATAGAACATCTGGTTTACAGAACAAAGCAGCTCTCTGGCTTACCAGAAAGAATGGGTCCATGTCCTGTCCTTGACATACAAAGATGACACCCCTGACCCACACTGGTAGATGTGCACTGGGACGTCAAGTGCTTTCCACATTCTGACTAGGAGGGCTCAGCCTTTAGAACCATGCAAACAAGTAAAACTCAAAATAAAAGAACTCTACACTATCCTAGTACTATAAATTTATAGCAAGTCTCGATTCTTCTGATGTACATTTTCCAGCTTTCTTTTTCTTCTTCAAGACTGTCTTTACTCTTCTTGGTCCTCTGTATTCCCATGCATTTTAGAAATTAGCCTGTCAGTTTCTAAAATAAGCAAATAAATAATGCTAGTACTTTGAAAAGAATTGCACTGAATCTGAAGATTACTTTGGAAAGAACTGACATCTCTGCAAGTCTTAAGTCTTCCAATCCATGAACGTGATCTAGCCCTCTTTTTATTTAGATTTTAATCTCTTTCAATAATAATATGGCATTTTCCATGAAGAGGTCTTACATGTTTTATTAGATTTATTGATAGATATGTGACGATTTTAAACTGCTGTAATTGGCAAACATTAAAAACATTAATTGAGGGGAAAAAAAGGACTTCACTTTTTTCCCCCCTTCAGGATTAGATGAAGAAGTAGAGAGTCAACTACCACCTTGAGGAAAGGCTGCCTGAGAATAAAGCCACCATGAGAGAAGACAGGAAAGGGAGAGAAAAGAGCAGGGACCAGACGGCATGCTTGTTTAGATCCCTTGACCCAATCATCTAGATAAGAGTCAATGCATTTTCTTTGCTCAATGCTCTTTGAGTCAGGTTTTTGTCATGTACACTGCAAAAGTTCTGACCAAAAAGCATGGTTCATTTCTACAGAATTTCCACTGGCCTCCTTATCCAATCTCAGCTTCCATTCAGTCATAACTACCCTCCCTTAAGAGCCCCCATCCCATTTTGACATTCTGAACGTGTTGATTCACTAATGGGACATTATTTTTAGCATCTCATGAAAGTCCCTGCTGACTGCTTGCTCTATGGCTGATAGAGCTCTTTTGCTTTTTTTTTTCTTACTATATATTTTTTTAATGCTCAGCAGTCGTTCAAATATAATCTCTCCGTTAACCCAGACAAATATCAAGCAGATAAAAGTTTTCCAATGCCTTTAATTAAACTTCATGAACTACTTTTTAAAGCACTTTAACCACCCACCACAGTCAAATATTTTATGATCTTTCCAGGGCAAGAAGTGAGAGAGAAAGGAAGATGTAGAGGTGTCGTAAACAAACAATCGCCCTTGGCCCTCGATTTGGGAGATGAGGCTGTCAAGGGAGAAATAGTACATATAAAAGTAAAAAACGATCCTGATATTGGTGTAAGAGTATTTGTGTTGAACTTATATTGGAGATTTGGAAAAGGTCTATGAAAGCCTTAAATGGGGAAGAAATGCCACCATGTCCAAGAAGTTAACTCTGCAGATGTGCTTTTTGTGTTAAAAGAGAGTTCCTGCATATTGGATGACTCTGAGAAAGTTGCTAAAGAATCTGAATTTATTATTGTATTTGTTCCATCGGAGCAAAGTTGAAAGTACTCTAGAGGTGTTCATTACTGTTACAAAACTCAAGGTAGAACATAATTAGGATAATTCTCATCTTCCCGTCTTCATATAGCATCATTTATTGAACACTTAATAAGTGACAGACATGGAGACAAACACGTTGCATTTAAATCACACAAAAACCTGAGAGAGTGGGTAATATTAATAACCTCATTTTGCAAGTTTCAGGCAGGTTAAGACACTAATCATTTAGCTAGTCTGTGTCTAAGTCATTTAAACTAAGTTTCTGACTCTGCAAACCTTTTGGGGAGAGAAGATCCTTTCACATATAAAACATATAGATGCAGAATAGCTGTTTCCCAGCTCAAACCTTTCCCTTCTACACACACCTGCATACATACCCACATACACATATGCACACACATACATACAGATCCAAACATATGAATGTGTTCCCACACACTTTCCTGCCACCAGGCCTCTAATTTTGTTTATCTTTGTCTCTTGAGTTCTAAGAAAGTGACTCCAGCCAGAACTTCAGGCAGGGATAAGCATTGGTTCATTTGAACCAATTATGACAATTTTATCCTCCTTCCTGACTGGCCTGAGATGTAGTCTATGACTCAACTCTGTTAAATGAGATCCAGTGAAAGTCCACTGCCAGAGCTTCTTGAAAATGTTTCTTAGCTCTTAAGAAAGAGAAAGAGAGATGCAAGGGAGAAGCAGGCCCTTCTTTCTGCTTCTGAACAATGATGTTCATTCCAGGGCTACGGCGGCCATGGTGTGACCATGAGGGAAGTGAGACGGCATGCCAAGGATGACTCAGCAGAAAGAAAGGACCTGGCTTCTTGTGAGCACCACTGAGCCTCTGAGCTGCACAAGCTTGGTGCTGCTCCCACTTGGGATTTACTATTTGAAAAACACATTTCTTTATTCTTTGTAAATGGGGTCTTGTGTGACTTGTAGTTGGAGACTTCTAAAGACACCCCTGATACCTCATTGCATCTTTGTGAGAGCTCCAGTGCGTGAAATATTCATTGATTTACATTCTTTGCCTCCTTCTCACTTGTGTCTATTTGTAGCCTGTAGATGACATTGGCTTGTGATTCACTAAAATCATTTTATTCATCTAAAAAATTAAAAGAATACAACCACCTCAACTAATCTGATGATGAGATTATGTTTTTGTTTGTGGCTTTTTTTTTTTTTT
>NW_016107414.1:3951194-3952783 GCF_001604975.1 Cebus imitator
GTGGGTGTTGAACAATGAGAACACATGGACACAGGGAGGGAAGCATCACACACTGGGGTCTGTCAGGGGGAAATAGGGGAGGACAGCGGGGGGTGGGGAGTTGGGGAGAGATAGCATGGGGAGAAATGCCATATATAGGTGAAGGGGAGGAAGGCAGCAAATCACTCTGCCATGTGTGTATCTATGAAATAATCTTGCATGTTCTTCACATATACCCCAAAACCTAAAATGCAATTTAAAAAATGCAATTCACACACACAAAAAAAGAAAATGAACATAGATTCTAGTACTTTCACAGTCTTGAAAGCCAGCTTCTTCTTACATGTTGAGCTGTTGGCATCCCGCTCTAGCTCCCACCTTGAGATAACACATTTTTTTCTCAGCTATAGAGTTTGGGAGGGGAATTAGACAAGAGCTGAGCTATATCTTAACTTGCCTATACTTTTCAATGGTGCTGGTCTTATTGTTTTTTCCCTATGTAGTAAAGCATTAAGCACAGAATGATCATGAGCATTTATTAGTTAATAGCTTCATTAAGCTATTAATTACCCTTCCAAGTAAGCACAAGTTCCTTTAAAATGCCAGTAATTCCTGGGTTTTGTCTATTGTGGTTTGCACAATCCTCTCATTTACACAGGCTAAGAAAGTACCAATTATTTCTTGCCATCTCTCTCAGTTCATAGTAGAAAACTGGCATTCAAATAAAGAATTCGACAGTGATCATGGCATAGCCTACCACAGTCAAGATTTCCAAGCTCTTTTTTTAATGTTAAAATTTCCAGAAGATCTCTAATCAAAGAAACTTGAGTTTAATTCTGGCTGTTCTATAACTCACAAGTTACATGACTTTAGAAAATTATTTTCTCCTAGCCACTGGTGACTTACGTGGAAAATTGGGAGATTAATAATATCTACGACATGAATATATTTTAATGAAATAATGCCAGTACAGTTTTTAGCACAATATTTGGCACAGAATATTCATGTCAAATAAATAATAGAATAGAAAACATTTAATAAACATCAACTATGTTTTAAGCACTGAATTAAAAGCTTTACTTACATATTAATCCATTGAACTTCCACTACAAAAGGTTATACCCATTTTACAGATGTGGCCACCAGCACCCAAAGAGAGCAAGTAACTTGCCCAGTATTCTCCAGACCATGAGTGATTCAAGCAGAAGCAGTTCAATACCGGAGCCAACTCTTAGCAAACACAACATGGCCCACTCCCCTCTCTTCCTGCCCACTGCTAACTTTGCTTCTTGGCAAAGATTTGATTTTCCTGAACTTTTTTTTTTTTCCCTGAGAGAATAGGCCTTTCTATTAACAGTAGGTGTCCTGTATTGTTAGGTTATGATATAAGCAAGATACGTCCCAGGTTGTGTTTTAAGATTGTGCTTTGCTGAAACAAACAACCATCTTTTCTCTCTTTTTTCTTTCCTTTTCTTTTTAAAGGGAGAGGCGGCTGGGTGCAGTGGCTTATGCCTGTAATCTCAGCACTTTGGGAGGCCAAGGCGGGCAGATCATGAGGTCGGGAGTTCAAGACCAGCCTGGCCAACATGGCAAAACCCTGTCTCTACTAA
>NW_016107414.1:3952968-4001916 GCF_001604975.1 Cebus imitator
AAAAAAAAAGGAGAGACTTGGGCTTCTTCCCAATTCTAGTCCCTGTTCATGTCATCTGATACGTTCTTCAAAACAAAAGTCACAAAATATGTGCTCCTAATGTCACTGGGTGCTTCAGTTGAAAGATGTTCACATTTACTCCTGACAAATGATTGTACTTCCTTAAGGAGACTGTCCCCTCTTTTCTCCCCCAGCTCTAATTCAGGACTAACCCTGATGCAAAGGAGAAAGATGAATCCTACCAGTATCATTCTATCCCATAATGATTTGCATTTGAATAAACAGATACACCTAAGTGAACTTTGAAGAACAAAAATATGCCAACCACTGAAGTCAGAAAAACTAAAATATAATGATTACAAATGGGAGGAGGAAGTGGGTGTCATCCAGATGAACATAGGTTAGTCGTGAATTTCATATACATCAGAAGTATTTCTTTTTACTGCTCTGGCCCACCAAGGTGAAAAAGTGATTCACTTGTTCCGCCAAGGTGCATTGTGTCTGTCCTCCATAATCCACTGGCAATCTTAATTGATGTAGCATTGCCTGTCTCAATCACAACCTCAGTTCTGTTTTCTCTGCTGTAGGAGGATGAGAAAAACAATCTGTAGGTGTTACGCTGAAGAACTGCGTTAATTTATCTCTGCAACCTGTCCTCAAATCAATCCAGGGGTTTATTAATCTTGTAGGCCTAAATATTGCTCACTAAAACGATGACATTTCATGATGAAGTTCTACTCATCAAATAGGATGGAAAAGTTTAAAAAGCAGCTGGAGTGTGCTCCCACAGAGATTAAATTCAGAATTTGCACTGAATACCTGCAGCTTGTTTCTGCAGCATTCATGTCTTTTTCCAGCCATGCATGGATTTTTAAAGGCATCTTTCCACTGGCCGTTTTCACTGTGCATGATAGAGAGGAGAAATCCATTCTCAATCCTAGGACTGAGCCAATCAGTGCAACAATTTGCCCTGAGACCGTTCAGGAATGGGCATGTTACCTTTTTGGACCAATCAAAGTGGATACTGAGGTTTTTTAGAGAAAAATTGGAAAAGAGATCTTCATTCTTCTCCACCTAATTTGATCTTAGAAAGATTCAGCCCCAGACTGTTCTGACAGCTCTGGTGCACATAAAAAAATGGGGTTAACAGAGAAGATATAGAGTTGAGCAATGGAGTAAGAGAAGCAGCACCTTCTGACAGTTTGAGTCTCTGCTTCCAGCCTTACCTGAAGCTAGATCTGTCCTGTTCTATTCAATTGTGTGATCCAGTCAATTTCTTTTTTTTTTTTTTGGCTTAAAACATATTGGAATGGATACTTTCGTATTTGCCATCAAAAGCAAGCTAAAATACACAGTCCCTGGCAGTTGATAAATAAATTTAGATAATTTTTCTGTTCATTATTTTTAAAATATACAATAAAATAAAAAGAGGCTTCATTGCAAATCTGAGAAGCTTGGCCAGAAGCATTATTTTATCAGAGGCTCCCTAACCTAAGCCCTGACTGTTTCATCCATCTGATACATATGACCTCATAGAGTAATGGCTAAGCGCTCAGGCAATGGAGCCAGACTGGCTGGATTGAAATCCAGCTTCACTACCCACTAGCTGTGTGACACTTGGAAAACCTTTTACCTGCCTGTGCTTCTGTCTTCCCATCTGTAATGGGCATAATAAAAAATACTCCTCCTAGGGATATTGTAAGTGTACAATGAGATAATTTGTGAAAAACCAAGAACAGTGTCTGGCATACTTTAACGTAAATGAATACAATGGCAGTCTTAAAATCTCATCCACCTGAGAATTATTGTACTTCTAATAAGTGTTTTGTATAAACCAACATGAATATATATCACCTATAGACACCAATTTTCAATTTTTAAAAAGTGACCTTCCCTTTTTAACATCACCTCTTCTTCTGCTAGGTACACACTGTCCTTTTGCTGCACGTGGCCCCTCATCCTAAATTTCCACCCATAAGAAGCACTTTGGAATTGTTTTCCTGCTTATCCCCATCCTGCTGGAAACAAGTTAAACTTAGGTATCTGCAAACTGATTCACATGAATGTGAAATTAGTTGGTTATAATTAATGCATTGACATTGCTTAGCACCTGTGTGGTGTGTGTGTGTGTGTGTGTGTGTGTGTGTGTGTGTGCGTGTGTGTGTATGTTCATTTTAAATAAATGAAGAATATGCCATAACACAGAGAACTAGGTCAAGAACAGTAGATTCAGAGAGACCAGATATTGGCTCGTAGAGCAGGTGTTATGTGGGAAAAAAAAAAATGAACACTCCAGTGTTTCTTGTTCTCAAGGGTGGAGAGTGGGAGGAGGGAGAGGAGCAGATATAATAGCTATTGGGTACTATGCTTAGTACCCAGGTGCTGAAACAATCTAATCTCCATGACACAAGTTTACCTATATAACAAGCCTGCTTATGTACCCCTGAAACTAAAAGTTAAAAAAAAAATTAAAAGGAAACAGAACTTTAAAAAAGATAAATAATACCAACACATAATAAATAATTCTGCCACCATGTTTAACTCTTTAAAAGGTCAATTGAGTATATGATCCCAAAAGAGAAGTTTCTAGTTAAGGGGCTTACTTTGCATAGCCTTTCATTAATTATTGTATAAGACAAATACCTAACTCAAACTTGTATGATGGAAACTCATGTGACAGACACTGATAGATGGAGAAGATACAAAAATTCATAATACATGAGTCTAATCATAAAGCTGTTCCCAGTCCAGTGGGAAAGACAAAATCAAAATAATTTAAAAGCAATGCAATAATTCATTGCAATAAATATAGTTTGACTCATACCCAACTTTTGTATTAGATGCTGTTCATGCAAAGATGAATTTTCACATTAGTCCTATCCTTGAAGAACTGACAGCTATTTTTTGTGGCATATGTAATATGGGAAAGCCAAATATAGTAGACTATTAAAGCAAGAAGAGAAGGAAGCAGTTAATGATATCTCTGAGCTTTGGCAAACCTGACAAAAACAAGCAATGGGGAAAAGATTTCCTGTTTAATAAATGATGTTGGGAAAACTGGCTAACCATGTGCACAAAGCTGAAACTGGACCTATTCCTTACATATTATACAAAAATTAACTCCAGATGGATTAAAGATTTAAACATAAGACCTAATACCATAAAAACCCTAGAAGAAAACCTAGGCAATACCATTCAGGACATAGGCATAGGCAAGGACTTCATGACTGAAAGACCAAAACCAATGGCAACAAAAGCCAAAATAGAAAAATGGATCTAATTAAACTTAAAAGCTTCTGCACAGCAAAAGAAACAATCATTAGAGTGAACCGGCAACCAACAGAATGGGAAAAAAATTTTGCAAGCTACCCATCTGACAAAGGGCTAACATCCAGAATCTACAAAGAACTTAAACAAATTTACAAGAAAAAAACAACCCCATCAAAAAGTGGGCAAAGGATATGAACAGGCACATTTCAAAAGAAGACATTTATGTGGCCAAGAAACATGAAAAAATGCTCATCATCACTGGTCATTAGAGAAATGCAAATCAAAATCACATTGAGATACCACCTCACACCAGTTAGAATGGCGATCATTAAAAAATCAGGAGACAACAGATGCTGGAGAGGATGTGGAGAAATAGGAACACTTTTACACTGTTGGTGAGACTGAAAATTAGTGCAACCATTGTGGAAGACAGTGTGGTGATTCCTCAAGGACCTAGAAATAGAAATTCCATTTAACCTAGGAATCCCATTACTGGGTATATACCCAAAGGATTATAAATCATTCTATTATAAAGATACATGCACACATATGTTCATTGCGGCACTGTTTAAAATAGCAAAGACTGGGAACCAACCCAAATGCCCATAAATGATAGACAGGATAAAGAAAATATGGCACATATACACCATGGAATACTATGCAGCCATAAAAAAGGATGACTTCGAGTCCTTTGCAGGAACATGGATGCATCTGGAAACCATCATTCTCAGCAAACTAACACGACAACAGAAAACAAAACGCTGCATGTTCTTATTCATAAGTGGGTGTTGAACAATAAGACCACATGGACACAGGGACGGAAACATCACACACTGGGGTCTGTTTGGGGGTCGGGGGGATAGGGGGCAATAGCAGTGGGTGGAGAGGTTGGGGAGGGATAACCTTAGGAGAAATACCTAACGTAGGTGATGGGGGGATGGAGGCAGCAAACTACCATGGCATGGCATGTGTATACCTATGTCACAATCCTGCAAGATCTGTACATGTACCCCAGAGCTTAAAGTATAATAATTTAAAAAAGATATCTCTGAGGAGAAGGTGGGTTAGAATAAGGAGCTAAATTCTGTAACTGATTTCCACCTGATACTTTCTGGGTACAGGCGGTTTGGGACGTTATGGGTGATCTCATGGTATTAGTCGGTTTTCACGCTGCTGATAAAGACATACCTGAGACTGAGGAATTTACAAAAGAAACAGGTTTAATTGGACGCACAGTTCCAAGTGGCTGGGGAGGCCTCACAATCATGGTGAAAGGCCAAGAAAAGCAAGTCACATCTAATGTGGATGACAGCAGGCAGAGAGAGAGCTTATGCAGAGAAACTTCCATTTTTAAACCATCAGATCTGGTGAGACTCATTCACTATCACAAGAACAGCACAAGAAAGACCTGGCCTCATGATTCAGTCATCTCCCAGTGGGTGGCTCCCATAACAAGTGGGAATTATGGGAGCTACAAGATGAGATTTGAGTGGGGACAGAGCCAAACTGTATCACTCGTGCTAATGAAAAATATAATCAAAATTGGATCCCCAGTGTTTAGCATGGCACTTAATAAATGAGTCTGAGCTTGACATTCAGAGCACAACTGTGTTTCCTCTTACCCTTGTGAGTGCAAGTTTTATTGGCTGAGAAGTGGTTGTTAATAACTTTCTGAGACAACACCGTCATGGAACACTGGCATCTACTTTTGGCGGCATATTCATTGTTTATCCACCACTCCAAAGCCAATCCAAATCTCCCTTCCCCTGCCTATCTTCTTTTTTTATAATTTATAATTTTATTTTTATTTTTTTAATATATGTATATATTATTACATTTTAGGTTTTGGGGTACATGTCAAGAACATGCAAGATTGTTGCACAGGTACATACATGGCAATGTGGTTTGCTGCCTTCCTCCCCATCACCTAAATCTGGCATTTCCCCCCATGTTATACCTCCCCAACTCCCCAACTCCCACTGTCCCTCCCTAGTTCCCCCCGACAGACCCCAGTGTGTGATGCTCCCCTCCCTGTGTCCCTGTGTTCTCATTGTTCAACACCCACCTATGAGTGAGAACATGCAGTGTTTGATTTTCTGTTCTTGTGTCAGTTTGCTGAGAATGATGGTTTCCAGGTTCATCCAAGTCCCTACAAAGGACATGAACTCATCGTTTTTTATGGCTGCATAGTATTCCATGGTGTATATGTACCACATTTTCCTGTCCAGTCTATCATCAATGGGCATTTGGGTTGGTTCCAAATCTTTGTTATTGTAAACAGTGCTGCAATGAATGTTTATGTGCATGTGTCCTTATAACAGAATGATTTATAATCCTTTGGATATATACCCAGTAATGGGATTGCTGGGTCAAATGGAATTTCTATTTCTAAGTCCTTGAAGAATCGCCACACTGTCTTCCACAATGGTTGAACTAATTTACATTCCCACCAATAGTGTAAAAGTGTTCCTATGGAGAGGCCAATAAAAATCACACATTCTCTTCCCAGCCATTTTCATAACTAACAGTGAGCATGTGAGGAAGAAAGCCTGAGTCAAGGCTTCACTGAACTTTCTTAGTCCACAGTATTGTAGTCACATGGCTGGCTTTACACGGGAGTGAGAGCTAGACTTGCAGCACCTGTTTTATACTGGAGAGAGGTGATTTCCTCAGAGTGGGCAGTTAACGATGTCCTCCAAAAGGAATGAATAGGGATATAGAGGCTTGAGTATGTTATTTAATGTTGAATGGGTAACCAAAGAAATAATTTAAAAGACGAAATATAATCAATAAAAATGTGGGAAGGAGGAAAATGTAAGTGAACCAAATTGTTTGTCTTCTACAATGAGTGTCATTCCACACAATGAGTAACATTCTTACAGCTGATAAATCAATAAATAGAGGTACAAGTAAATATACAAGTTAGTGTATTGGAGGTAAACACCAGAAAAACAAAAAACCAAAATAGTAAAGGCAACCCCAGCATAATAACATTCAGAGTGAGGGCAGGGAGGAAGGCTTTTATTTTGCATTTTATATTATGTGCATTTTACAGCCTAAATGCCTTTCCTCTTCATCTTTACCTATAAAGATGATAGGCACAGTGCAAGATCACCTTTATTGCCAACGTTGGTCCCATCCCATCAGAACACATTAGCCCCTTTCTGAACATGTGACTCAGTTTTGTTTTCACTTATTTTTACATGTAGTCAAGTATTTTAATTATGTGTGTGTGTATAGTAATTGTAAGCTCTTCAAAATCAATAACCATGAGTCCTTTGAATATAGTGTATGCTCAGTTAGTGCTAAAGACATGAGACACCCATGTTCTAGAGACAAAATACTGATACAAACTACAAGCACTGCAATTTAACTTCCTTGAACCAGATGCCTGTATTATCTATCTATCTGACGGTAGATAAGGAAGGAAGGAAGGAAGGAAGGAAGGAAGGAAGGAGCAATGGAGGGAGGGAGGGAGGGAGGAGAGGTGAGGGGAGGGTAAGGGAGGGAGGGGAGGGGAGGGGAGGGAAGGGGAGGGGAGGCAAGGGGAGGGGAGGGAAGGGGAGGTGAGGCCAAGGGAGGTGAGGCCAGGGGAAGGAGGGAAGAAAAGAAGGAAGGAATAAAGAAGCAAGGGAAGGAGGGAGGGAGGGAGGGAGGGAGAGAGGTAATGACTAGATGTGGAAGTTCTGAGTGAAAATGAGAAAAGTGTGATCACATTTAAATTTTTAAGAAATGTCTTCCACACAGAGGCCAGTTAGATGAAGCCGTAGAGGGCCCACTTGCAGTCTCCCATCCTGTGAAAGAGAAAAATGCTACAAAATGTGTGGCAGGCTGGACATTCTTTAATATGCGGATGTAAGCTTCCTTTCGTAGAAGACAATTTCAGTGAGAAATAAGGCAAGATCACAAGACAACTTCTAGGGGCTCAGTATTGCAACAGACAGAAAACTATACGAAATCTAAGAATTCTCTACAGCATATATTACATAAATAAAACTAAACATTTACCAAAACAGGGCAATGTGTTGCCAGAAAATGTCTTGACTAAAGAAAGCTCAAACTCATAGAGTTAATAGAATTTAGTTTCAGCAAAGTGATTTTAGCAGTATAATTGAATTAGGTAAAACTTCATTATTTTTAAATCAACTTTTGATGAGATGACTATTTTACAGAAAAGCAAAAAAAGAAAAGAAAAACTTAACTTTATAAATCAGTGAGCAAAGAAGAGCATTCCCTAGACCATAAGCTCTGGGAGAATAGAGCCTGAATCTGTCTAATTCATCCTAAGTCTTTTGGTGCTGGGCCAAATGACCTGCACAGAATAGATGTTCAATAAAAAGTCACTGAATAGAAACATTACACTTAATCCAAATTACTCATGATTTACACACTATAATTCCCATGTGAATGCAAAAGAATGACTGCTTAAATGCCAGGGTGAAAATACAATTTGATACAAACTCTACAAAGAGCAACTGGGTGGCACATATCAAAAGCTGTCAGCCAGTGTGTGCTTCGTCACCACCACCATCTTTGCCATGTAAGCTCAACACATTTTAGCTGATATGCCAAGCACTGTGCTCAGTATATCACAGGTATCATTTGGCCCTCATCACAGCTCCGCCTGCTAGATTCTCATGTTATTCTCATGCTTCTATGCAAGAAAACATATTCTCAAAAAGAAACGGGTACCAAATTGCCCAGCAAGCAAGTGGCAGAACCAAAATTCTAACCTAGCCCTTTCTGATTTGAAACACAACCCCTGACCACTATGATACATGGACTCTATATGAACAATAGAATGAATTTTCTTTGATTTTGCAAATTACCTCTTCTAGTAATTAGGTTAGAGGAAATAATTATGTGCTCCAAAATGTAGTTTGTCCTTTTTCTTTTAACTAAAATTATATAACTTGAGCCTTTGGTTCACATCTCTTTGCAGAAATTTCATTTTTCACTCAATGCTTTGGAGATTTTTTGAGGCAATAGAACAGCCTGAAATTAAACCCCAGTTACCAAATCTATTACAATTTACTGGTGATCCACACAGTAGCCCCAGTGGTCATATCTCTTCTTGGGTCACAATGCCACCCTACTTCTAGAAAAATCTCCTTTCATATCATCATTTCTTCTTATATTGTCATCTACAGAGCCCCCACTTTCAGTGAATAGACCAGTAGGTGAATTGACTTTTTTTTTTTTTTTTTGAGAAGGAATTTTGCTCTTGTCACCCAGGCTAGAGTGCAGTGGTGCAATCTCAGCTCACTGCAACCTCCACCTCCTGCATTTAAGCGATTCTCCTGCCTCAGCCTCCCGAGTAACCGGGATTACAGGCACCCACCACCGCGTGCAGCTAATTTTCTTGTATTTTTAGTAGAGACAGGTTTTCACCATGTTGGGAAGGCTGGTCTTGAACTCCTGACCTCAGGTGATCTGCCGGCCTTGGCCTCCCAAAATACACTGCTCCCAGCTGAATTCACTTTCAATAAACTGCCCCATATCTGTTACTCTAGGGTTACCAAGGGAAAAAAATTGCTTTCTTTATTATGCAGAACAATTTACTTTCTTCAATTCAATCACTCTATTTTAGACAGACTGTGGGATTGGTTAAATAATTTACAGTATAGTAATACAAGAGAATGCTATGGAGCAAATCAAAATTATATTGTATGAAAACAGTTAAGAGCCTGGTAAGATATTGAAGATATACAGAGGAAAAAAGTTTACAAAATAGAATTATTACACCATTTCAAAGGAAAAATTTAAGTTCCATTGATATTTGTAATTATATACATCAAAGTTTTTGATAGTATTTTCTGCATTGTGGAATTACAGAATGTTTTTAAATGATGAGAAGATATACATGAATACATACATACAATTGCATATACAGGTAAAATCCTGGAAAAAAATATCTATTTTTTATTAAATTAACTTATCTAATGAATTATCTATTCTAAAATCATTATCTAAATAATTTTAGAATAATTAGGTAATTATTCTAAAATAATTATTGTAGGTCACAGAGCATTCATAATGGCAGGGACTTCTGTCTATTTTATTTACTTTCTATTCCAATTTTCTGAATGGTTCCTGAAATACAGTGGTTACTTAATACCTATATTTGAAGAATTGGTGTGTGGTTTTTTGTAATGTAAGTCAAAGCAAAATAGGCTATTTTTTAATTAAGTGATGCTGAGAAAAATTCTCATCTATAGACTAAAAGAGTTGAATATCTATATCACACCATGTGCCAAAAATAAATTACAGATAGATAAAATGATTGGACACAAAATATAAGTCCCTTGTCATACTTCTAATCCATTTCTAATAAAATCAGAATGATCTTTCTACAACACATATACAATCTATATCTGATTTTATCACTCCTCTGTTTAAAAACTTTTAAGGGTGTCCAACTGCATTGGAATTAAAGTTTAAAATGTTAAAAATACTCAGAATTTTACTGAACCAGGCCAGTTTCACCCATCAGGCAGTGAGCCAATCATTGAGAAGGTGAGTTTTGCAGCAGAGAAAGGGTTTACTTATAAGGCCACCAAGCAAGGAGCCAGGAAGACAGCCCTCAACACTGCCTCCTTGAATATAAGATTTCAAAACATTTATGGACTAAAAAACCAGAGTGTTCTGAGGCCTGGGGACAGATGGCTGGAGGTAAGGAAAAGTGACATACTCAGTGACCTGTGTAAGCATAGTCAAACTTCCTGGCTTTTCATAGGATGCAAGTTCACAAATGGTGTCATTATTATAATCTAAGGGTGGAGTTTTTGGCCCTCTGACATCAAAAGGTCACCCACTGGATGCTCACACAGGACCAGTTGAAGGGTCAGTGGTCTCAACTGGCTTGAAATGGACACGAGCTAACCCCAAATTCCTGAAAAACTTAGTCAATTGTTAACAAGGTGGCCTATACATCAAAGATGTTATCTATACAGAAGCTGGTGGGGATATAGTTATATAGTGTTTAGCTACATGACCTTTAGCTATATGGGTTTTAAAATCAACTAAAAGCAAGCAAGTAAAACACAAGCAAGGCAGGTTAAGTTTGGTAAGCCTAACTGGGTTAGCCCTCAGTTTTCAGCACATCCTAAAAGCCTGCCAAGCCCTCCAGCTCAGCTCGTCTTCTCCTTCTCTCCTCTAGCGGCATGTGAGACTGAGATTTTTCCTTCCTTTCAAATTCTAGATTCTCAGCCTTAGGGATCTCCTATAGTTTCCTTCCTTCTGAAATGCCATATTTGCCCCCAAAACACTATTCTCATAACTAACCAATCACTGTTCATTTCAAATTTGACATTCTGGATACACACGTGGTATCAAGATATCTGCCCACAAAATACATGCCTATTAAATTGGGAAAATAGAAACTCTGCACTACAGTGGCTAACATGCTCGTCTTTAATCAAATGCCCAATCTTCCTGAGAGCACACACCGAGAGGGACACAGCATGGCCTCTGCGCAATCCTTGCCGCAAACGCACATCAAACCCAAACGAAAGGACGTTCTACACCCAGGACTCACTGAAAACAGCAAAGTCACGAAAGACAAAAAAGATGGAAGAACTCTTCCAGATTAAAAACACAGGACAAATAAATGCAGAGCAGAATTCTAGATTGAATCCTGGACCAAGAAAAGACATTAATGAAAAAATTGGAAGAATCCGAAAATGTCTGCAGATTAGATAACAGCATTGCTATTATTAATTTCTTGATTCCATAATGTATACTCTGGTTATATAAGAGAGCATCCTCATTTTATAGAAAATATATACTGAAATACTGGTAAGTGAAGAGGCATCATGTTTGCAATTTACTCTCAAACATTTGAAAAATAGAATAAATAAGCATATGTGTGTACACACACATACACACTACGTGGATGGGGATAGATTATCAAGCAAGAAGAGTTATAAAATGTTAATATTTAGGGAATCTAGGGAAAGGGTATATGGGAATTCTTTGTTCTATTTTTGCAGCTTTTTTTTCTTTTGTCACTGGCTTGTTTTTAATGTTTTAACCTTTAGCGTTTTTTTACCGGTGTTATCAACCAGATAAGAGTGGTAGGGGATATTTCCCAAAATGTCCCATGTAAACTCAAATGCTGGGTTCGTCTTTGGAGTAAAACAGGGTCTTCACTGTTTATAAGGTTATTCCGGAGGTTTGAAACTTCTCTCTCCATTTTTACCTGTATTTCTCTGTTCAATATCAGCTATCACAATCAGACAGA
Organism: Cebus imitator; assembly: GCF_001604975.1. NCBI lineage: Eukaryota > Metazoa > Chordata > Mammalia > Primates > Cebidae > Cebus > Cebus imitator. The sequence goes on from NW_016107414.1 coordinate 3,964,481, forward strand.
AAGCTAGAGGACTGCAGCTTTTTTAAATTAAAATTTCAAGAAAACTGTAGATTCACATGTAACTGCAAGAAATAATAGCAGAGACATCTCTTGCACACTTGACTCAGTTTTCCACGATAGTAGTATCTTGTGAAACTGTAGTACAATATCACAACCAGGATATTGGCAATGATGCAGCCAAGAGACTGCACACTTCCATCAACACAGGGATCCCTTGGTGCCCTTGTGCAGCCACACCCCTCTTCACTCACAGTTCCTTTTTAACCCCATCAGTCACTAAGCTGTTCTCCATGTCTACTTTGCTCATTTCAAGAATCTTACATAAATTAAATCTTACATAAATTAAATCATTAAAAGTTTGTAAGAGGTTTTTCCACTTAGCATAATTCTCCAGCGGTTCATCCAGGCTGTAGTTGGTATCAATGATTTGTCCCCTTTTATTGCTGAGTAGTATTCCATAATATAGATGAATGGATGAACCAGTTTCTTTGACTATTCCTCCATTGAAGAACATTTAGGTGCTTCCAGTTTGGAGCTGTTATGAATAAGCTGCTATGAACTTAAGTGTACAGGTTTTTGCAGTAAACAGGTCCTCATTTTCTGGGATAAATAACCGAGTGTATAACTGGGTTATTTGGTAGTTGCAAGTTGTTATTTTGTTTTTCTTTTTGACATGGGATCTTGCTCTATTGTCCAGATTGGAGTGCAGTGGCACCATCACTGCAATCTTAACTTCCCAGGTTCAAGTGATCCTCTGGCCTCAGCCTCCCAAGTATCTGGGACTGCAGGCATGCACCACCACACCTGGCTAAGTTTGTTATTTGTAAAGTCTCGCTGTGTTGCCTAGGCTGGTCTCAAACTCTTGGGCTCAAGTGGTCCTCTCTTCTCAGCCCTCCAAAGTGCTGGGATTACAAGCTGAGCCACCATGCCTGGCTGCAAGTTGTTTTTTTAGTGGCCAAACTCTTTTCTAGAGTGGGTATGCCATTTTATATCTCCCTCAGCAGCGTACAAGTGATCCAGATTCTCCCCATCCTTGCCAGGATTTGGTATTGCCACATTTTTGTATGTGTGGAATCTCATTGTAGTTTTAACTTGCATTTCCCTAAGGAGTAATGTTGAACATCTTTTCATATGCTTATTTGCCATCTGTATATTTTCTTCATTGAAATGTCTCTTCATTTCTTTTGCATGTGATCTAATTGGATGGTTTTCTTTTCTTTTTTTTTTCACTAAGTTTTGAGTGTTTTTAGATTCTTAATACTACTCTTTTGCTGAATATATGGTTTGAAAATATTTTCTCCCACTTGTCTTATCTTTTCAGACAAGGCAGTTTCCCTCTTTCTGAAATGCCATCCCTAAAATTAACAGGTAATTTTGATGAGAACTATTTTTAATTTTGGCGAGGTTCAATTTATCAACTTTTATTTTTCTGGACTGCTTTTTCAGTGTTAAGTCTAAGAACGTTTTGCTGAGATCTAGATCCTAAAGATTTTCTCCTATATTTTCCAAAAGTTTTATAGTGTAACATTTTACATGTAATCCCGTGATCTATTCGGAGTCAATTTTTGTATAAATATGAGGCTTGGGTGAATATTTATTTTATTGCATATGGGTGTCCAATTGCTGTAGCACCATTTGTTAAAAAGGCAACCTCCGAGAAATTTGTTTTTCATGTTTGTTAAATCAGTTGGGTAAGGACTTCTAGTTTTCTGTCAGATCTGTAAAGATCTTGGAACATATCACTTCCACACTTACAACAAGAAAAAGCTGAATAAACTGTAAATGAACGACCTTCATTGAACCAAAGAACTGAGTTCTGAGGGCAAACCACAACCACAAAATTTAGAGAGACATATGAATCCAGAGAGTCACAGCTGTGACCCGCTTACTTACAGCAGAAGCCACTGCAGTCATAAACTGATAAAACACTTGAATAGCTACTTTGATGAATTTTTGGTAGCCAAGTGTGGGGTTACTCTGAAAATGAAAAATTTTACATGCCACAGTTTTGTGCAGGGAGTGGGACAGGAGCCTATAAGTTTGTGGATGTTGCCTCAGTAACCCTCACAGGTTTTCATGATGAAAAACTGGAAAAGATCCCCTGTGACTCTGGCAGGGAAAGAATGTTAATCATAGGGAAATACTCCTACAGCCTCCTCTTTAACAGGAGAAAAGGCTTTAACTCTTTCACCTGGGAGAAGGGGATTTTTCCACTTAGCCACATCCCTTAAACCCCAACCTTTGGGTCTCATGTAAGGGAACAGAAACCTGAAGACACGTCTGTAGGAGTCACATCCCAGAGACACTGCCATAAGATTACTGAACCCTTCCCTTCTCGCAGGCGTTAGAGCCACATCAAGAGGGCTCCATATAACAAGAAAGGCATAAAACTAAAAGAGATGGAAGAGGCAGACTCTCTCTGAGCGTAAGTGTTTAGGGATTCCCAAAGTCAAGAAAGAAGGAAAATAAAAACAAAGGAAAAAAGAAAACCATGGGATTTTAAAGCCTCTAACATATTTAGATAAAGCAAAAATACAGCCTAAATGGTAGGAAAGATAACATAAAACTTCATACCATGGGCCTATTTACCACAGTTTCTTTTATCAAATACAGGATATTTGGCTTTCCATTAAAAAAAAAAATTAAAAGGCATGCCAAAAGGCAAAAACAAACAAACAAAAAAAGCCATCAGAACAAAGTAAGCCAAAGCAAGTGTTAAATCTAGACTCAAATATGCCACAGATGTTGAATTTATCAGAGAATTTAAAATAATTGTCAATGAGAGCAAGTGTTCAACATGCAAGGACAGATGGATGATGTAAAGAAAACGATAGAAACTCTAACAGAAAACCAAAAGAAATGCTAGCAATAAAAAATGTTGTAACAGAAATGAAGAATGCCTTTGATGATCTCATAAGCAGACTTGATATAAACAGGAAAATATTTGTGACACTGATAACAGCTCAACAGAAACCTCCCAAACTATAGTACAAAAGACAAAAATAAAAATAAACAGAACAGAAAATCCAAAAACTGGAAATGGAGAAGAAATACTTAAAGTAATAATGGCTGAGAACCTTCCAAAATTAATGATAGGCAACAAACAATGGATTGAAGAAATCCAGGAAATACCAACAAACTAAATTTCAAAAACATAAGTACACCTGGGTATATCACATTCAATTGCAGAATACCAGATACAAAGAGAAAATTGTGAAAGAAGCCAAAAAATAAACTCCAACATTATAGAAGGATAAAATGTACAAATTATCAGCAGATTTCTCATCAGAGGCCATATTCGAAGTACTGAAAAAACAAACAAACAAGAAAATCACCTCTAGATCCAGTGAAATTATCCTTCAAAAGTGAAGAAGAAAAATTTTCAAATAAACAAAAGCTCAAGGGATTTCATCACCAGCAAAATTTCACTGAGGGAAATGGAAAGAAGTGCTCCAGAAAGAGGTAAAATAACATAGGCCAGAAACTCAGACCTACATTAAAAAAAAAGAGAGAGCATTAGAGAAGGGATAAATTATGATAAAATATTTTATGTTCTTATTCATAATTAAAAGATAACCGCCTTTTAAAATAATAATCGTAACAATGTATTAGATGATTATAGTATATGGAGCAGTGAAATGAAATGTCAGTCACCCCTAAGAATGAGAGGGAGGTATTGGAAATGCATTTTTGTAAGTTAAGTGTAATATAATGTCTTTAGTGGCATAGTGTTGAGGAAGCACTTAGATTTAAATATTTCTTTCAAATTCTAAGGTAATCACTAAAAATTTAGATAGAAGAATAGTTGAGCTACTCAGGAAAAAATAAGATGGAATCATGCAAAATATCCATGTAAAACCAGAGAAGGCAGAAAAAAAAAGGGTAAAAAGAAACAAAGAACAAGTGTAACAAAGCAGTTACAATCATAGCCGATACCAATCCAACTATGTCAATAATGGCTTTGGATGTGAATGGTTTAAATAGCTATTAAAAGTCAGAGATTTCAGAGTGGGTTAGAGAAGAAAGAAGCAAACAAGCAAAAACAAGACTCCGTAGGTGGTGTCCAGAAGGACACTCTGCTATAAATGTAAAGACTCCAGGGTTAAAAGTAAAGAACACCCTGCTACACATACTAATCAGAATAAATCAGGAATAGTTATATTAATTTCAGAAAATGCTGACTTCGGAACAAAGAAAATTATCAGGGATAAAGGGGAGCATTAAATAATGATAAAGGAGTCAATTTCCCAGCATGTAACAATCCTAAATATATACACCTAACAACAAAGCATCAAAATGTGTATTAGAACTCAAAGGAGAAATAGGAGACAAAAGAGCAACTGTGAATAAAACCTCTATAAACATTCACATAAAAGTTTTTGTATGGACAGAGTTTTCTTATAAGTTGAGTAAATACCTAAGCGTGAGATTGCTGGATCATATACTTAGAGTATGCTTAGCTTTTAAGGAAATCGCCAAACTGACTTCCAAAGTTACTGTACTATTTGCATACCCATCTGCAATATCTCCTCTGCAGCAATTGGTACCCTCAGTTTTTCTGGATTTTAATAATTCTGCTGCATGTGATGATATGACGTTGTTTTAGCTTGATATGACAATTTAACTTAAAAAGACAAACGATATTAGCTTTTTATATGTATATTTGCCATGTGTTTGTCTTTTATGGTGAGGTGTCTATTCAGATATTTTGCTCACTTTTTAAATTGCTTGTTTTCTTATTGAAGTGTAAGAGTTCTTTGTGTATTTTAGATACACATCTTCTATGAGATACGTGTTTGGTGACTATTTTCTCCCACCCAGTCTATGGCTTGTCTTTTCGTTCTCTTAATAGTGACTTTCACAGAGGAGGCCTTTTTGTTCCAATAGAGTCCATTCATCAATATTTTTCTTTCACAAATTGGGCTTTTAGAGTTGTAGCTAAAATTAATCAGTAAACCCAAGTCAAATACTTTTTCACTCATGTTTTCTTCTAGAAGTCTGATGGTATTGCCTTTATATTTAAGTATATTATCAAGTCTTAAATTAATTTTTGTGAAAGGTATAAATTTGTGTCTAGATTAATTTTGTTTGCATACGGATGTTCAGTCCCAGAATCACTTGTTGAAAAGACTATCTTTCCTTTATTGACTTGCTCAGGTAATCCAAGGAACTCAGCACCATGTTATTTCTTGGACCCAAAGTTCCCAACCTTTATGTTTCTTTCTCTACCTTGCAGTGTTTCTTGTGTATGTTTCATGTATAATGCCCAAAGTTTTTAGCTGTACTTAATGACAAAAAATAGTGAAAAGTATATCCGATTCATCTGTCTGGAAGCGGAAGTCTGCAAGTCCTTTGTAAGTCTGAAACTAATTCAAAATAAATAGAAAAAATTTAAAAGGCAACAGGAGTAACATCAAATTATATAACAGAAATAAAGTATCCTTTGCTTAGGAACTTTGCAAACATAGTGAAGGTAAGAATTGCGGTTTTAGTTAAAGCAATGTGATTTGAAGAAATTCAGATATTTGCAGTAGTTTTCTAGTGGTGCCATAATAAGATACCACAAAAAGGGTGACTTAAAAACTAAAAATTTATTATTTTTTTTTGAGATGGAGTCTCACTCTGTCACCCAGATTGGAATGCAGTGACACAATCTCAGCTCACTGTAACCTCCACCTTCCAGGTTCAAGCAATTCTCCCTGCCTCAGCCTCCCGAGTAGCTGGGATTACAGGCACCTGCCACCATGCCTAGCTAATTTTTGTATTATTAGTAGAGATGGGCTTTTACCATGTTGGCCAGGCTAGTCTCAAACTCCTGACCTCAGGTGATCTGCCCACCTTGGCCTCCCAAAGTGCTTAGACTATAGGCATGAGCCACAATGCTTGACTGAACAATGAGAAATTTATTATCCTTCAGTTCTGAAGGCTAGAAGTCCAAAATCCAGATTCCAGAAGTGTTGAGGCCATCTGGAAGCTATATGGAAGAGTCTGTCACAAGCCCCTCTCCTAGCTTCTGGTAGCCTGAGGTGTTCCTTGGCTTGTAGATGGCCTTCTCCTTGTGTCCTCAGGTCATCTTCCCTCTGTGAAGACTTGTGTCCAAAACACTAGTTGTACTGGATTATGGGCTAGACTAATAACCTCATTTTAATTTTATTACCTCTGTAAAGACCTCAGCAAAGTTACATTCTGAGGTACTTGTGGTGAAGACCTCAACATACTGTTTGGAGGAAGATACAATTCAACACATAACACTATTCAAAATTCCAAAAAAAAGAAAATCATGCACACATTAAAACTGAAAAAGGCTTCTTCAGTGAAAGCTCACTTGATGCTGAAGGCTAGGTTACCGCTGATGTATAATGTCTTAGCACCCTGTACTTTCAATCACCATGTTCATCAAAGTATAACTTTGTCATCTGAAGAATGATGAGGTTCATAAATTTGGAAAGGAGAGCTTTATTTCTCACAAAGCATTGCAGCCTGCATGGTGGCCATTCTGACAGACTGGGAAGCACAGCTGCCAACCAGATGCTGGAAACAGACTTTGAGAACAGGACAAAGAGAACAGAGATTTATGCTGAGCGGAACGGCTTAATGTATATATTTAATAAGTGATACGGTTTGGATTTGTGTCCCCACCCAAATCTCATGTCAAATTGTAATACCTAATGTTGGAGGAAGGGCCTGCTGGTGCAAGGTGACTGGATCATGGAGGTAGAGTCTTCCTTTGCTATTCCCATGATAGTGAGTGAGTTCTCATAAGGTCTGGTTCTTCAAAAGTGTGTAGCACCTCCCCCTTCTCTCTGTCTTCCTCCTGCTTTGGCCATTTAAGACACCACACCTGCATCCCCTTCACCTTCTGCCTGTTATACTTTTCATGAGGCCTCACCAGCCATGATTCCTGTACAGTCTGCAGATCTGTGAGCCAGTTAAACCTCTTTCCTTTATAAATAACCCAGTTTCAGGTATTTCTTTATAGCAACGTGAGAACGGACTAATACGCTAAGCTATAGAAGAAGTCATGAATATTTATGTAAGGAGAAATGTCTGCATGTGCAATGGAGCTTCATGAGCCCATGCAGATTGGCCAGAACCACCCTGTGATTGGTGGTCTCTTATCAGGAAGAAATGCTGGTCCATTTCATAATCTTGAAACCATAAAAGAGAGGGACAGCACTAGTCTGTTGGTTGATAGCTGCAGCAGAGTCTTTTAAAAGGGCTGGTTTCTATTTGGCCCTTAGGGAAGAAAGTCTAGTCATGGTTATCAAGGGAGAAGGAATAAAGAGGTCTGTCTGACCTCCCATACCATCTTGGCTGGGAACTCAGTTTTCAAGCTTTACTGGTGTCTCTTTGGCCATGAGGGGGTCCATTCAGTCAGCTGGAAGGCTTATTACTATATTTTTGTTTCTCATAGCCAAATACATTTAGGATGCAGGAAATCAGAACTTCTCTAATACAGATGGCTCCTTGCCTTATGATGGGTTTACATCCCAATAAAACCATCATCAGTTGAAAATATCATAAGTCAAAAATGCATTTAATACATCTAACCTACTGAAACATTAGCGCTTAGCCTAGTGTACTATTGGGGCTCAGAAAGTGATACTCCAAGGACTGGCACATGCTGAGATGTCTTAGAAGCTGCCTCAGAATCAAGGTCTCTTTAACCTGGTCTTGTTCCCACCCCAACCAAGTTTAAGGAAGGACTCTCTCCAAAATTTTCTTATCCGACCAAAAAGGTTTTCTTCTAAAGGAAATGCAATTGTCTTAAACACCCTCCCTTTGGATCTCATCAAATTACCAGGAAAGATAACCACCTGAGGAGAGAAGCAATTGAGAGTCATCACTTCATCCATACAGACCTTTTGTCTCATCTTCAGAGGGTAGCACCAAGAGATTACCTGGGGGCCTTTATGTGCATGGTAAGACAATCTTCTTCCTGTGCAGCTCCATCCCTCATCTTCCCTTAATTCCAGCTCCCACCTCCCTAGACCACTGACTCCCTAAGGACTTACTGTTCCTTCGGAGAATCATCTGTATTCCCCATCTCCCAACTCCCATACAACAAAGAGTAAAAAAAAGCTTCTGTATCATGTTGGATTCCTGGATAATCATTTTCCTGTGATTCCCTCATGCTGTGCACTTGAAAATATATTTTTGTATGGATTTTTTCATATTAACCTATCTTTCATCAGTTGATTTCCAGAAAATCTCCAGATGGTGAAGGGGAAATTTTACCATGTCCCCTACAGTTTCTTAAACATGCTCAGAAAATTTATATTAGCCTACACTTCGGCTAAATCATCTAACATGTGAGAGTTATCAGAATCAAGATGGATCAACTAGTGTTTTAAAAAAAACACATCCCTGACAAATGGAGCTCAGGAAAGGCCATGTAGAAGGCATTCACATGCTTGTATGCCTGATAGCAAAAACTATCACAAAAGACTTTGCAAAAATTGCAATCTTACAAAAAGGCCAACAAAACCTTGCACAAAAAAATACTTCTGCAAGAACATCTGCCCTGCAACTGCCTGTCCAACCTTAGCCTACCATAACTCCTGTTACTGGTCTTTGTAGCCAAGGATAATCATTTCAAAACAATTATGTAATCCTCTTCAATGTTTTAAAAACTATTGTCTTCCTTCACCTTCCTGAATACACACATAGTTTACTATGGCATGAGTATTCTCATTGCAATGCTCTACTTCTAAATAAGAATCTTTTTCTTTTAGAGAGCCTCTCTCTTAGTTATATAGATGCACAAACACAAAGCCTATTTTATTGAAAAGTGTTGAATGTCTCATGTAGTTCATTTAATACTGTACTGAAAGTAAAAAACAGATTGGAGTAAAAAACTGACTACTTTTTTAGAGGAGACTTTGATGAAATTTATCACAAACTTTTTAAAGATAATCGCTTTTGTCAAAACAAATATCCTTTTATATAGCTCAATCTTTTCAGGGTTATTTATAATTAAAAAAAAAAACAAATATAGCAGAAACTAAATAAGCCGTACAATTTGGAAAACTGTTTGGAGGCTCTACTAAGGTAAACATACATATTCTGCAAGCTAAGATCTCACTTCAGGAGTGATATGGTTTGGTTGGCTGTTCCCTACAAATCTCATGTTGAAATGTGATTCTCAGTGTTGGAGGTGATGCCTGGTAGGAGGTGATTGGATCATTAGGCTGATCCCATCATGAATGGTTTAGCACCATCACCTTGGTGACAAGTTAATTCTTGCTCAGTTAGTTCACATGAGATCTGGTTGTTTAAAAGAGTCTAGGAACTCCTTTGCTCTTTCTCTTGACCCCACTTATGCCATATGACACACCTGCTTCCCTTCACCTCCCACTATGATTGGGAGCTTCCTGAGGCCTCACCAGAATCCCAGCAGATGCCAGCACCAGACTTCCTGTACAGCCTGCAGAACCATGAGCTAATTAAATCTTTCTTATTAATTACCCAATATCAGGTATTCCTTTATAGCAATGCAAAAACAGTCTAACACATGGTTATGTAGTTAAGTCAGCGCATATGTCCACCTAAAGAAATGTTCATGGATGTTTATAACAGAATTCTCATTATAGCTAAAGCTAGAGGAAATCTTTCCAAATGTTTATCAATAATAGAATTGTAATAAATTTATACTATAAAATCCTAGTCAGCAACAAAAATGAAGAAAATACTACTACTATAACAAAATAGGTATGAATCTCATAAATATGATATTGAGTATAATAAGATAGACATATGATCATATGCCCTATGAATTCGTTTATACAGAGTTTGAAAGTAGGCAAAACTAATCTGTCACAACAGAGTTCAGAATAGTGCTTGGTGTTGGGCAAGCATGGGGCATGAGGCAAGGGGCATGTGGAACCCACCAGAGGGCTTTAACTCTGTCTGGCGGTCACGCACAGTAAACAGGTGAAAAAATGCATTAGGTCGTACATTTGATATGTGTATACTTTACTATATATACATTGTGAAACCACCTTTTGCAAAAATCCTGACGATGAGAGAAATCTGACACAGCTGCCTCTATCTTGTTTCTCACATCACAAGCTAACTGTCTTTGTTAACTTTAAAACAAAGATGATAAGAGTCCCTTCCCAGAACTAATGCCCTCCTTACTGGGGGACTGAAGCCACCTGTGTAAGACTAAGGCCACAAGGTTAGGATTATGGGAGAGGCCTGATTTCTACTAAAATGTAAGTGTAGTTAAAAGATAGCCAGCCATTGCTCCCTAGCTTGCTTTTCTATAATCCCTTCCTGCTCAAGTCATGCAGCCAGAGCTTACAAGATTTGTAACATCTCTAATTGCTCTCATAGATAACATCACAATTGTCAAAACCTACGATTGGTCCTTGAGATACTTTTCAGATTTTTGCATTCTGGCAACTGACTGGCTCCACTCAGACCTGTGACTCACACCAAGGAACTGAATACCAGCTAGAAACATCTACCCAGAAACTGACGCAGCAAGCAAAGACACTTTGTACACACCTGTGATTTCATTCCCAACCAATGTTCAGCACCCATTCCCTAGTCCCCTGCCTGCCAAATTATTCTTAAAACCCTAGCCTCTGAACTTTCAGGGAGGGAGATTTGAGAAATGTCTCCTGTCCTCCTGCTTGGCTGACACTGTGATTATTAAACTGTTTCTCTACTGCAGCACCACAGTGTCAGTTAGTTGGCTTTATCTGTGCAATGGGCAAGAAGAACCCATCAAGCAATTGCAGTTACACTGCAATAAAAAAAGAAAATAAATAAATTTTGAGATACTAAGATGTAATACTATATAGTCATTATAAATAATGTGTAAATATAATAATAATAGGAACATCAAGTGCAAAATGCTTATATGAAAGAAGTAATCATTTTGGGAAAATGACATAAAATTCAGCAATTTGGTATTAGTAACAATGTGGGGAAATAGGATGATTATGGAGGACTTTATATTTCTTCTACGAAATTTTCTGTGTTAAAAAAATTTTTTTCAGGCATTTTTCCTTAACAGTTTTATTGAAATATAACTTACAAACCATAAAATCCTTGATTTTAAGTGCATGACTTAATAATTTGTATTGTATTTAGAGTTGTACAACCATTACATTAATCTAATTTTAGAAAATATTGCATCACTTCAAATAGAAACCCTTTGCTCACTCCCATTCCAGTCCTATAAAATTGATAATCTGCTTTCTATCTTTAAAGATCTGCCTTTATTTCCCATAAATAGAATCATTCAATATGTGTACCTGGTCTCTTTCACTTAGCCTAATGGCTTGGTGGTTTGTACATGTGGTAGCATATATTAGTACTTTGTTCCTTTTATTTTTCAGTTCTTGTGGGTATATTCCTAAGAGTACAATTGCTGAGTCATATGGTAATTCCACTGTTAACATTTTGAGAAACTTCCAAACTGTTTTCCAAAGTGACACCACCGTTTTACATTCCTACCTGCAGTGTACATGGGCTCCAATTTCTCCACATTCTCACCAAATCTTTTTATTGGCTGTCTTTTGATTGTAATTATTCCAGTAGGTGTGAAGTAGTATCTCCCCGTGGTCTTGATTTGAATTTTCTCTATGACCAATGATGTTGAGCATCTTTTCCTGTGCCTACTGGTCATTTGTCTATTATATCTTCTTTAGGGAAGTATCTATTCAAAAATCCCTTGCCTATTTTTGAAGTGGATTGCTTGTTTTCTCATTATGGAGCTGTAAGATTTTTTTCTATATTCTGTATACACATCTCTTCGATATTGATTAGAAAATATTTTCTCACAGTCTGTGAGGTTTTTTTACTTTCTTGACTTGTGTCTTTTGAAACGCAAACGTTTTTTGATAAAATTTCAAGTATTTTTAGTCAGATAAAATATATATAATTGAGAATATAACTCTTTGGAAAAGGTAAACCCAATTAAAATTGTATTTATTACACACTCTGCTTGAGATCACAGATGAAGAAGGTAATCGATACGCAGTCACAACAGAAGTGGTCATAAATAGCCTGTGGCATTACTATTTATAGACACACCTATCTGACACTGATATTTTCTATCAGTTAACATGTGGCTTAACCCAGTTAAAGTGTCAGTTTTAAGTTGACCAGTTGGAGTGGCATTAATGGTGACTATTTGGGATACTATTAAGCTGGTAAGAGCATATAATTGAAGTCGACTAACAACCTTGTTGTTAAAACCTGAACGTTTTAATACCAGAAATCTTTGTAAAACTCATTAGGTCATTCTTTGAAAAAGTTAATATGGAGTAGGAAAAAAAACTACATTTCTCCCATGAAGATATTTAAATTAATTCTCCCAAGGCTTTTAGTTGTTACTGCCCTATATTTTTTGCAAATTTATCCTGAAACAGAAAATTACAAATAAATACCTGGTCAAAATATGTATATTTCAAGTCCAATTTATGAAAGTTTCAAGGGAGATAATGTTACATACCTTTTTAAAAATGAGTAACAAACTGATGTCTCAAATACTTCACTTATATTCAGAAAAGAAAATACATTTAAGAATTTGAGTAGTGAAAATAATGGAAAGTGGGTGTTTAAAAACACATTTAAAAGATTAGCCTTAAAAAATGTTTTTTTTCTTAAAAGAGTCATCTTGAATCATCAGCAAAGAAACAAGATTGCAATCCAACTTTTTTAAGTGCTTGGGAAATATATAACTAAGCCAATGTAAACACCATGGAGGGGTCTTACAATGCCAATAGTTAGAGGAAATACTGACTACCTGGAGATGGTTTTATTCAGAAAAAGGATACTATGCCTTACAGATGAAAATCAGATTAGAATTCCACTAGGAAACTGTTAAAATGAGCCCATCAATAATTTATACACTAAGATGTTCAATGAAATATTTTATTTTAACAAGGAACATTTGGTGTTGCATGTTTAATAAGGAACAAGCATATTTGGATATGTTATAGTGTCATCTTACATTGGCCTGGTTTTTCCTCTTCAAATATTTATTACTAAATTATTATACTCATCTAAACTGAACATCAGTTTATAAAGTCCCAATTATAGGAGTAATTATTTGGGGATAATCCCTGAATATTTGCTGACCTGGAGATGTAATATTTGTTCAGAGAGTCAAAGTGGTTATTGGTCTAGGGTGTATACTTTGAACATCTGGATTTTAAGATAAATTATTAGAACGTTTTTCTATTCCTTATTGGTAGCTGTCTGTTGAACAAATCCCATGTAGAGCATAAATCCTGAGTAGCACTTTTCATCCATGTATTCAACAAATTTGGAAAATATTACGTGCTTTAACTCATCACTTGTTGAGGACTTCATATATTATGTTAAGCACTATGTATATATTCACACAGTAACGCTTCATGAATGAGTTAAGTGTTGTTATTAGCCACCTTCACAGAGGATGAAATTGAAGCATAAAGAGGCTCAGTAGCTTTCTCAGAAGGCCTTAGATAGTAAACAAATGGTGGAGCTGGCTTTTTGTCTTTAGACTCCACTTCTTAACAGCCAGCCCATACTGCCACCTTACTACATGTATAAGTGTCTTCCAAGCAAAATCTACAATCCTTTATCTAAAACCCAAAGGGCAAAATCTGATTCTGCATTGAGAATTTTTCTTTTTGTTTATTTATTTAATCTATTAATTTATATTTTGTTAACAATGTTTTAATTGACAAACTATAATTGTATGCATTTATGGGGTACAATGTGATGTTTTGATATATGTAGAGAGATAATGTAGTTGTGCTGTGAATTGATCATCTTACTACTTATGCGGTCAAATTCACGGATGGCCAGGGCAGATAACAGAATGAAAATTTATTAATTTCAGAGAAAAAAACCCAGCTGTCAGCTGAACAATAAATACATGGGTCGGCATACTGAGGAGATGTTACCTTTGCTATCAAGTAAAAGTCAAGCTCCATGCAAAATCAAGTCAAAATAAAAATAATCATATTCAGAAAACATTTTATGAATATACCATGTATATTTAGTTTACATCTACATATTGATATTTAAATATATATTCGTACCATATACATTTAGTTTTCATATAAAGTTTATACTCTTACATAAACTGGAATTAATCACAGACCATTTGTTGAGTCTTCAACTGCTTACACAGGAATCATAGTATCATTCATAAATATGCAACAAACATGTAGAGCTAACCGAATCAAGAATGCTTTAGCGTCAGCTAAGATTCATTTATTAATTCAGTCAGCATTGATTGAACTCTAACAATATGTAGAGGCTGGGGATACTGCGGTATATAATAGGACATACTAAATCTGATAAATATATAACCTGATGTTTCACAAAGTATAAATCAATTCCTTCCATGACAGACACTGTACTAAATATTTAACAAAGATTAATGTGGTTAATTATTACAACCACCTAATGAGGTAGGTGTTATCCTAATCATTAACTAGCTTAGCATCATACAGCCAGTCAATAATAAAGCTAGGAAATCACTCTCTATAATGCCATAGGAATAGAACTGTAAATCCTCTTGGTCCCCTCTCTCATCCTACCCCACCACACACAGACACACAGATACACACAGACACACACACACACACACACACACACACACACACACACACTTCATCATCATCTTCACAGAAATGCACAGGGCCCTTGAACTCAGATCTCCTTCCTCCAGAGCAGCACTTGGGAACTGCCAATATTTCTCATGAACATGTTTTCCTATGCTTCCTCTATTTGTTGACATTTTCTTTATCAAATAAAGTTTATCAGGAACATAACCTGAAATAATTTAGCATTTTTTTCTGCCCAGATCAACATCATGTTGATTTTATACATTAAGCAGACATGGTTAGTTATGTGCAAGTATTTTTTTTTCTCGGACTTTGTTCTAAGTAGTAATGTGCTTAGAAACTTTTGCCATAAGGCATAGACCCATGATGGTGTTCTCATCAATAAAAGGAAATGTGAATCTATTGCAGGCTTTATGAAAAGCTATCATTTTCCCAAAGGAAAGAGATAGACTTGAGTAACATTTAAGGTAAGTTCCCTTTGCCTTTCGCCTTTTTCCTGCCTGGAATGCACACCCAATGGCAGTAGCTTCAACAGCTGTGCTGAGACCAAAGGCAAAAGCCACATGGCAGAGGAAGACAAAGCAAAGCTACAGATGCAACTGAATCCATGCCAGAATCACGGAGCTACCTTCTGACTACTAGATTTCTTCAGAAAAAATAAATGCCCATTTGGCTAATCCACTATAGTAGAGTTTGTCTTACCTGAAAACAATCATATATAATAAACTACTTTTCAAAGAGAAATTATTGATGTCATTTCTTCCTGCTCAGTGAACAACTTACTCTAACCATTAAGCATTTATAGTAACTTTTTATTTGTGAGATGGTCTCACTCTGTCACCCAGGCTAACTGCAGTGATGATTGTGGCTCACTGCAGCCTTGAACTCCAGGGTTCAAGCAATCCTCCCACCTCAGCCTCAGCTTCTTAGGTAGCTGGGACTATAGGCACATACCACCACACCAGGCTAATTTAAAACAAAATCTTTTATAGACAGGTTCTCACTGCGTTGCCCAGGCTGGTCTTGAACTCCCTACCTTAAGCAGTCCTTCCACCTCAGCCTCCTGAAGTGCTAGGATTACAGGTGAGAGACACCATGCCTGGCCCATTTATAGTAAATGGGCAAAAAGCATGAGGTATATATATATTAAGCAATTACAAGCCAACAGCAACAAAAAAGATAACATAAATTGCTTTCCCTAATTTTTCTAGTATGCATTCTTCCTTCTGGTGATTTTGCTATTAACTACATTTTACTAAATTACTGCTAGAGAAATAAAATGTTGTCAGTTGAATTTAGGCAGTTTTGCTATTCATCAGTTATTTGGAACAACGGCGGCCCTAAGAATAAAAATGGAGGTGGTAGAGACTAAGGTTTTGACAATATCCATGGAATAAATGCTAACTGCGCAGCCCCAATCTCAGGTACAATCTGATTTGAATTCAAATAACTTCAACTGGTTCTTAAGTTTATTTTTTGTAAAAAGGACTGTGAGGTTTTCAAAAGGTGGCACATTCAAGTAATTTCTCAGGTTTTTAAAATCCCCCTCATTACTTTTCAAGCATCTTTGACTCAAAACCAACAATTTCCATAAATTCAAGGAAAGATCAGAATATCCACAGTCCAGATTATGAAGAAAGGTGGGATGGCATGAAAAATGGTCACTGGCATATAATTTCACTTTTGAGAAACAGAAAACCTAGAGGGAAAAAATAATAGAGACACTGAGGCCTCTAAACCGCCTCAAAAAGAGAAAAACAGTTCAGATTGCTCTGCCGCGGTAACAAGTAGCAGAGTTTATTTTTTGTTTGTTTGCAGACTGAGGTCTGCAGAAAATAAATATCTGTAGCTGAGGGCATCTAGAGATAATGAACACCCAGAAATGTGACTATACCCCAAGGTATTTTGGGAATCATCTTACTGACAGAAAAGAAAGGAGATATAGCAGCAGAGAAAAAATTGCAGCCGTGGTGAACAAAGGAGAGGCTATGAGAGAGCAGTTGACTAGTGAGGAACAGCATTTCTTCCCCACTCAGCAGCCACATCCTCTCAAGGATTATGAAAGAACAGTTATATTCTGCAGTATGCCCTTTAGCATCACGAATGCTAAGCAAGCAGAGAAACTGTTGCAATTCCACAAAGTTGAGCTACATTTTTCTTCATTCTCTTCCCTCAGCTATATCCCCTTGAAGGGAGCACAGTGAGACCATCACACTCAGGAAGAACTATTACTTTTTCTTTTTTTTTTTTTTTTTTAAAGAAAATACAGTGAATGGTAGAGAAACCTGGTATTGGTACCAGAAAACTCAAGTCAGTTGAGTTAGTTTATCTTTCCTTTTAATAAATTATAAAAATTCAATTTGGTTATGTATTTACTTATTTCATACCCTAGAAAGCAAATCTTGAATGTTCCTGAAGTCGAGATGTAGCCATTGCAAAAGAGTGAAGTGTCTGATGAATCAAGTAGTTATTCAACTGCCTTTATTCATTCACATATGAATGCATTGGTTCCACAAATGCCTGTTTAGTGTCTCCTACGCCGAAATCTCTATTCCAGGTGTTGGTCCATACAGACAGCTGTACTGGACACAGATACTGCTCTCAAGATGTAAAGGAACAGTAAAAAGCAAAAACACATATCTCTTTACAAGGAAATATAAAAAATAGGGGAAGGCTTGTACAAAATTGTCCAGGGAAACAGAATGAGAACATTTCTAGCTATGAGATAAAGGAAAACTTTATGGACACGTTGTCTCAATTTGACTTTTATGACTTTAGAATTTAGTTATGATGACATAGAGAGAAGAAAAAGAAGGCAGTGGGGTAAGGCAGGTCAATTGCGAAGTGTACTATTCCTACGGAGAAAAGTACACATGTGTCCGGAAAGCAGTATTCATCAAAAGCCAAAAAGTGAAATAATGATTTCCCATTATTCATTCATACAGGGCCACTGTTATAAAGTTTGCATATCAACATCCTTTCATTGACTTGATATTTTTGATACATTAACTGATTTTTAAGTAACTACATTTTTAAATGATTACAAAAATATCAATATTCTTTAACACAAATAGAAAACAGACATAAAATTAAACTGAAATAAAGCAGTGTGATTAAATTCTCCCTAGGTTGTGTTGACTGCCTAAGCTCCATCATCGATGTTAAAAATAGAGATTAAGAGATAAAGAGGGATTAATACCTTCAGGTTCCAAAAAATAAGTACGTTAGGTGATCGATATATTAATTAGCTTGATTTAATCTTTCTACAGTATATGCATATGTCAAAATATCACACTGAACCCCATAAATATATAAAATTATTTGATAGTTAAAACATTTTAAAAATACCTACTGCTACCAAATGGAGAGTTTGTCCTTGGCAAAAAAATACATTTATCATCATTAAATGCGACTTAATGTTATGTCTGTGTTCCGTGAAAATGCAGTTCCTATGTACCAAAGATACTAGTGGCATACTTTGAAAAAATCAAACTACAGAAGCAGGCCAACTTAGATTCACATTCCAACCCTATAATAAAATAACTAAACAACCCCTGGGCAAATTGTTAAAGTTTCCTATAAAAAATAGCTCTTTGCACGCTTGCCTGTGCTCTCTCTCCCTCTCTCTCTCTCTCTCTCTCTCTCTCTCTCTCTCGCTTTCTCTCTCCCCCCCTTCCCCCTCTCTGTCTCATATATATGTATGAGAATATATATTTATTGAGAGATATATAAAAGAGAGTGTCAGAGAGACAGACATCCAAATAAACAGCTGTATCTTATTCTATGTGTATATATATATATATATACATATAGAATATGTATATATGTATATATATGTATATATGTATATATATACACACACACACATTTACATACATATATACATATGGGGGGACAGAGAGAGTGACAGACACCTATGTATACAGCTATATCTATATATATATCCAGAGAAATAAATTGCTATATACTTGGTATGCCATACAGAATTACAAACATAAAGTAAAAGTTTGAAACCAAATCATGGTAGTTCAAGAATCACTAAAATTATATATTCCTAAGGAAAAAAATTATATCAGAACCCTAATATGTCAAAAACATTAAAAAACGATTTTTTCAAACTTTTAAGTTCAAGGGTACAAGTGCAGGTTTATTACACAAGTAAGCTTCTGTCATGGGGGTTTGCTCTACAGATTATTTCATGACCCAGGTGTTAAGTGTAGTACCCATTAGATCTTTCTCCTGATCCTCTCCCTCCTTCCATCCTCCACTTTCTGAAAGACCCCGGTGTATTGTTCCTCTCTCTGTGTCCACGTGTTATCATTTAGCTCCCATTTACAAGTGAGAATATCTGGTTTTTGCTTTACTGTTCCTATGTTATTTTGCTAAGAATAATGGCCTCCAGCTCCACCCATGTCCCTGTGAAGGACATGATCTCGTTCCTTTTTATGGCTGCTAGTATTCCATAGTGTGTATGTATCACATTTCCTTTGTCCAGTCTATCATTTATGGGCATTTAGGTGGATTCCATGTCTCTGCTGTTATGAATAGTGCTGCAGTTAATATAAATGTGCATGTGTCTTTATAATAGAATTATTTCTATTCTTTTTTGTATATATCCAGTAATAGGATTGCTGGGTCAAATTGTGTTTGTCTTTAGGTCTTTGAGGAATTGCCACACTGTCTTCCACAACAGTTGAACTAATTTTTACTACTACCAACAGTGTAATAATTGTTTCTTTCTCTCCGCAACATCACACAGCATATGTTATTTTTTTACTTTTCAGTAATAGCCATTCTGACCAGTGTTAGTTGGTATGTCTTGAGGTTTTGATTTGCATTTTTCTATTTTTTAACTGGATTTTAGGTTTTGGGGTACAGGTGAAGAACATGCAAGATTGTTGCATAGGTACACACGTGGCAGTGTGATTTTCTGCCTTCCTCCTGATCACCTATATCTAGCATTTCTCCCCATGATATCTCTCCCCAACTCCCCACCCCCTGCTGTCCCTTCCCTATTTCCCCCAGACAGACTCCAGTGTGTAGTGCTCCCCTCCCTGTGTCCATGTGTTCTCATTGTTCAACACCCGCCTATGAGTGAGAACATGCGGTGTTTGATTTTCTGTTCTTATGTCAGTTTGCTGAGAATGATGGTTTCCAGGTTCATCCATGTCCCTACAAAGGACACGAACTCATCATTTTTTAATGGCTGCATAATATTCTATGGTTTATATGTGCCATATTTTCTCTGTCCAGTCTGTCGTCGATGGGCATTTGGGTTGGTTCCAGGCCTTTGCTATTGTAAATGGTGCTGCAATGAACATTCGTGTGCATGTGTCCTTATAGTAGAACGATTTATAATCCTTTGGACATATACCCAGCAATGGTATTTTCTGGGTCAAATGCAATTTTTATTTATCAGTCCTTGAGGAATTGCCACACTGTCTTCCACAATGGTTGAACTAATTGACACTCCCACCAACAGTATAAAAGTGTTCCTATTTCTCCACATCCTCTCCAGCATCTGTTGTCTCCAGACTTTTTAATGATCACCATTCTAACTAGCATGAGATGGTATCTCAATGTACTTTTGATTTGCATTTCTCTAATGACCAGTGATGATGACCATTTTTTCATGTTTTTTGGCCTCATGTATGTCCTTTTGTAAAGTGCCTGTTCATATCCTTCGCCCACTTTTTATGCTTGCTTTTTTCTTGTAAATTTGTTTAAATGCCTTACAGATACTGGATATTAGACCTTTGTCAGATGCATAGTTTGCAAATATTTTATCCCATTCTGTAGGTTGTCTCTTTATTCTGATGACAGTTTCTGTTTCTGTGCAGAAGCTCTTTAATTAAATCTCATTTGACAAAAGCAAAGCATGCATTTGCTTTTGTCATCTTTGTCATAACATCTTTGCCCATTTATGTCCTGAATGGTACTGCCTAGGTTGTCTTCCAGGGTTTTTATAGTTTTGGGTTTAACTTTAAAGACTTTATTTCATCTTGAGTTAATTTTTGTATGTAGTATAAGTAAGGTGCCCAGTTTCAATCTTCTGCATATAGCCAGTTATCCCAGGACTGTTTATAGAATAGGGATCCTTTCTCTATTGCATATTTTTGTCATATTTGTCAAAGATCAGAAAGTTGTAGGTGTATAGTCTTATTTCTGGTTTCTCTATGTTGTTCCATGGTCTGTATGTCTGTTTTTGTACCAGTATCATGCTGTTTTGGTTACTGTAGCCTTATAGTGTAGTTTGAAATCAGGTAGCATGATGCCATCAGCTTTAAAACAATACAAATTACCTTGCTTATTGACAAAAGGAATATAAAGTGTCAATTAAATTTTAAGCTTATGAAGATTCCAACTTAAGTGATAATCAATATTAATCATTATATATACCAACATATATAAATTTATCTTAATTTCAAAAAATTTGGAATAGGTTATATCATTGTCTTATCAAACACATGTTTAGAAATCTTAAATAATGGTTTGTCTAATATTTCCCAGGTGAAAAAAAAATCAAATAACTATCTGCCATCTATGTACCTCATCAAGCAATAATTTATTTTTTGGGCAGGTTCCCCCAGAGATTTTACTGTTCTGTTTTTAGTTTGGTAAAATGACTAAATATTTGGGTATTCTGGCAAAAAAGCATAAATGACTGCTGCTCATAGTCAAGACTCAATTATCCATATGCAAATAATTTTTGATGTATTCGTTATCCCAGTCTGCCATTATCCTTCTGCCAAACAGTTTTCTAGGCCAATTTCCTCCACTGCTGACTGGGATATACTTAGGAAATTCACACTTGTTTCAGCATGAGCCTCAGCAAATTATAATTAGGTGAGTCTGCTGAAACAAAACAGTCAAACTAAATAATGCATTCCACAACCAAGTATAGATTTTAGTGGAGGATATAGGCTTGCAGGCTGCTATCCACTGGCAGGAATACATGAAAGCTACATTTAATCTTCATTTTATCCTTGAGTATGTATGAACATAAATGGAGGAATAAAGCACTCAATTCTCACATTTGCACTTTCTATGCTAAGTGTTCATATTAAAAAGACAGTTAAGGAAGTATTCCTATATCCTTATCATCCATGGTATTGATAAAGCTGATTCACCATTCTTTTCTTTATCATCTCATTATGGAAATCATGCCTTTCCTGACTTCTATCCACCTTCACCTCTTTGTAATGAAAAACAAAAACAAAATAGGGTGCATCCTACTGTGATGACGTGACTTTATGGTACACATGATAACCAGTAGTTGGGTGGTCTATCTAGCAGTTCTAATGGAAGAGAGGTTGACAACACCATTAATAGGAAGCAGTGTATCATACTCTAATTATAGCAACTTTCATTTCCTGAGCATTTACTATGTGCCAGATACTTTGCTAAGCATTAAAGTCAATTGCCTTATATAACACTTACACCAACACCCTAAGGTAAAGACTGTAGAAATCCTCATTTTACAAATGAGGAAACAGATTCAAAAATCTTTCCCTTGCCCAAAGACACAGTAAGAAAGTGGCAGAGGCGGCTGGGCATGGTGGCTCACACCTGTAATCCCAGCACTTTGGGAGGCCGAGGCAGGCGGATCACAAGATCAAGAGATCAAGACCATCCTGGCCAACATGGTAAAACCCTGTCTCTACTAAAAATACAAAAAATTAGCTGGGCTTGGTGGTGCATGCCCGCAGTCCCAGCTACTCAGGAGGCTGAGCCAGAAGAATCACTTGAACCCAGGAGGTGGAGGTTGCAGTGAGCCGAGATGGCACCACTGCACTTCAGCCTGGTGACAGAATGAGACTCCGTCTCAAAAAAAAAAAAGAAGAAAAAAAGGAAGTGGTGGAGGCACGACTTGAACCCTGGCATGCCTGATCCAATGGCTAGTTTCTTCCTCACTTTACCTTTTATGTCCTTTCCCATTTCCAGATCCATGGATACCATAACACGAAACCATCATAGACTAGAAACATTAATGAAGATCATTAACAGTTAAACTCAGAGGCTTACATCCCCAAATGTGATTGAAATGTGGAGCCCTCACAAAGCATAGAAACAGAAGCTGGAAATTATCTAGTGGCTGGAGGACAATGGGATAAAGGCCAGAAGCTGGAAGGTCATATAATCCTCTATACACATTTTTATGTTGGCTTTCTCAAGGTCGCTGCTTAATTCTGTTGTATTTTCTAATTTATTTACTCAAAAAAGGTCACTTCAAACTCAATGTCTGCTTAGTGGTGACATACTGATTTTTATCAGAATTTCCAACTGGATTGACTAAAGCCTGAGAAGGTCAATAACAATGAGTCAAAGGCCTTGGCCACACTGGAGTGGAGACTGCATTTGGCTCTCACTGCTTTCTGCCCTTTTATTAATCACTGCCACTATTTGTTTAGATTCATATTGTGATTCATCAGACGAAATTCCTTATGTTAGGCTAAATGATTAAAAGATTCACACTGGGGGCAGTTGGGGGGGGTATGGGAGAGACAGCTGAGGGTGGGGAGGGTGGGAAGGGATAACATGGGGAGAAATGCCAGATATAGTATGAACCTAAAGTAAAATTTCAATAAATAAATAAATAAATAAAGATTCAATACTCCTTCCCATCAAACTTCTGCTAGAACCAAACTGTACTCAAATTTCAATTAAATAATATCCATTGGAAAAAAGAAAGTTTATTTTATGTAAGAGAAATCTCACACACTAAGTTTATTTTTAAAGTCTGTTACAGTATCAACAGGTGTTACACAGTAAAGAACCTGAGATCCATTTCCTGCTTGCATGGAGATTTATTCTGGAAGGCATCTCTTCTTTGTGTTACTTCTACTTTGGTTACTTCAAATTGATTATCCCTTGAGAAGTGGCTACTCTACCTCTCTGAGTCCATGTGGTTTGAGTAATTCTCACTCAATTCTGGCAGCTGAGTGGGTGAAGAAAGATGAGACATGGGATCCAGCCTTGCCCAATCAGCATTTTCTATTCCATGGTCATACTAATGGCTTCAAAGATGAGCATATGACCCACATGAGACAATTATACTCAATTTTAGGACTTTGCTGAAACTTTTGGAAAAGTGACTGCATAAGAGGATGATGAAATGTAATCTTGGAGCAGCTGGTCACCATCTTGTCCCCACATGGAAAGAGACTACCCAAGAAGAATCCAGTGCACACACACACACACACACACCAGGGTAAAAAGATACAGAAAAATCCCTATGATGCTATTTGAGTCCATAGATTCAGCTGACATTGTATCTAACCCTGAGTCTCTTAAATTATGAGACAGTGGATTTTTATTTTTTCCCTTGGGCCAGATTAAGGAGGGGAATCTGTTCGTTGGAAGCAGAAAAATTCTGACTAATAACTAAAATAATTTTATCTTTTATCTTTCTTTAAAGTATTTTTAAGTGAAGATTTATACTTTGCTGCCATAATAGGTATTAATATCATACATTTTTTTACAAAGTTAGGATGTTACACAGGAGAAAATCCTGTATCTCAGACTCATAGATGTGAAAGGAGAAGATCGGCTCCATTTTTTTTTTTTTAAGTTCTGAAGCAGCCCTAGAAGTAAGGAATTTTGAAATAAATATCAGGCATGAATTTATTTCTAGTCACTTTCCATTTTCTAAAATAAAGAGATTAAAAATGTTTATACATCAACATATAATTGATAAACAGCTTTTCTGAATGGTAGGAACAGAGGTAATTTTGTTAATAGTCCTTGAAAGCCTATCTTCTTGTTAAGCAAAGCTAGTTTACAATTAACCAGATCTCTCCTCTAAACAATGTGACCCTACCCATGCCTCAACTTCCTAAAAGCTAGATAGACCCCCGTCATGTGTAGTTTGGTGAAAAATAAATTAGAAAAAGATATAGCACCAACCAATTACATTGTGTCATATAAAAGAAGTGGCCACACTGCCTCTCTGAGTCTATGTGGTTTGGGTAAATCCCACCCAATTCTGGCAGCTGAGTGGGTGAAGAAGGATGAGACATAGGGCCCAGCCTTGCTGGGTCAGCATTTTGCATTCCATGAATTTAATTCCATTGAGCCATGCTAATGGCTTCAAAGATGACCATCTGTCATTTTTTAGGCAAGCAAACAAACAATTGAAAACCAAATCAACAACAAGACAAAACAGAAGAAAGAAACTGTCTGAGATGATTATTTAGATGTTTGATCATATAACTACAACAGAAAAACAGACTCCCTGACCCTCAGTGGCCTCAGGGACCATCCAACAATGTCTTAATTCTACTTTTTCTCACTCTATTTTTCAGCAGCCCCAGCAGCAGAAACATCTTCAAATCAAATCAAATCATGACATATCCCTATTGACAAAGACCCAACACTTTCCTACTGTGCTGAAGATAAAGTAAAATATCCTTAACTGGATCTATTAGACAATATATGTTCTGCCTCATGCCTACCCATTTTCTGCCTCTCTCTAGACTAGCTGATGGCCTTATTACCTGACTTTTCTCTTTTCTGACACATCAAGTTGCATCCAGCCTCAGGCCTTCTTTATCTGTTGCCTTATCAGTTTTTAATTCTCTTTAGCCACTTTTCACCTGGTTAAGTCCAAGTCCTCCCATGAATCTCTACTTACAGGTTACTTAGAAATTTTCTTTAGCATGGATAAAATAATTTAGATCCCTCTTATATTTTAATTCAACATTCTACATTCCCCTTCCCAACATTTTACATAAACTGCAATTATATATTAAACACACAAATTTTCTTTAAATATTGGTTTTCCAACTAGTCTTTAAGCTATGAGGTCAGGGGCTGTGAGTGTTTTATAACAAGCTAATAGGTCTGATGTATAGTATGTGTTCAACAAATTTGTTCAAAGGATGATCAAATAACTGAGAATATCTAAGTACCTTGCCCTTAGAGCTAAAGTTTTTTTGATATTTCCATATTTTGACCCATAGTATCTTAGTCAGTTTAATTTCCTATAATAAAATACCATATAACATTTACAAGGTAGCTTATAGACAGTAGAGATTTATTTCTCACAGTTTTGGATACTGCAAAGTCCAAAATCAAGACATGGGCAGCTTCAGTGTCTGGTGAGGGGTCATTTCTTGGTTCACAGATGGTTCTTTTCTCCCTAAGACTTTAAGGGTGGAAGAGCTGAGGGAGCTCTAGGGTTTCTTTCTTTAGGACACTAATCCCATTCACAAGGCTTTGACCCCCCATGATCTAATCACTTCCCAAAGGCCCCACCTCCAAATATCATCATGCTAGGGATGAGGTTTAACATATAAATTTTGGGAGCACAGAAACATTGAGTCTACAAAACATATTATTTTAATAACGCTTTAACATTTGTTTATAACTAATGAAATATGGGTGTATATATATGTACAAATCATAATTATTTGCATATAACTATAATTTGTTTTCAATTTTCTGCTGATTATATTAACATTCAACTGCACATCATGACACATCATAATGTGGAATGAAATACAAAATAAAACATAACTGAAAGTATCAGAAAGAACTGTATAAAGTATATTTTGTGTCTCACTGTTTTATATAGGCATGTACATACATATGTGTATTTATATATACATATATACACACATACATGCCCACCTAAATATTATGTGTACGTATGGTGGGTGGCAATGTAAAATGCATTTCTTGTTATGAATTGTAATCAAAATGCTTGGAAAATACTACACCATATTTATCTTTTAATGATGAGGCCTCATGAGCTTCTAATTCTTTCTTAGTATTCTTTTTTTTCCCTCTAGTCCACCACCACATTAAAAAAAAAAAAAAGTCACTGTTTGGTATTTTATCTTTTATTTTGCATCAATTTGTTTTTCAAGATGGTAGAATGAATTTGGGATTTACAGCCAACTAAGTTTGGATTCAAGACCCAGTTCCTTGGCCAGGTGAAGTGGCTCATACCTGTAATCCTGGCACTTTGGGAGGCCGAGGCGGGTGGATCATGAGGTAAGGAGTTCAAGACCAGCCTGGCCAAGATGGTGAAACCCCATCTCTACTAAAAATACAAAAATTAGCCGGGCATGGTGGCATGCACCTGTGGTCCTGGCTACTCAGGAGGCTGAGGCAGAAGAATTGCTTGAACCCAGGAGGCGAAGTTACAGTGAGCCGAGATTGTACCACTGCACTCCAGCCTAGCGACAGAGCAAGACTCCATCTAAAAAAAAAAAAAAATACAAAGATTAGCTGGGCATGGTGGCCGGTGCCTGTAATCCCAGCTACTCAGGAGGTTGAAGCAGAGAATTGCTTGAACCCAGGAGGCTGAAGTTGCAGTGAGCTGAGATCTCGCCACTACACTTCAGCCTAGGTGACAGAGTGAAACTCTGTCTCAAGGAAAAAACAATTCAACCCCTTTGAGCTTCAGTTTCTCTACTTACCAAATGAGAGTCATCTTAGACACTTTAAAAGATTTTGGAAAGCTAAATAAAATGGTACGCTCTTTGAGGATAAGGACCATCCCTGTTTCATACACCTCGGTATTTTCAATACTTAAATCAATGCTTAACAAACAAGCGCTCAGTAAATAATCATTGATATATCTATAATACATGTATAATCAAGCACAGTGTCTGATATACAACTCTTAAATGTGAGGAATTATTCCTAAATATTTATAGCAAGGGAAGTTACTTTAAGTCAAATAACGGACATGAGAAATGGAAATATCTGAAAGAGAAGCATTGCTTATCTTCTATGTGATATTTAATAATGGAAGGTATATAGTTTCTAGGAATAAACAAAGAATACCCAAACCAATACTTGGACTCTCTCTATACGCAGGCATTGTTTAAATAGATATCTAAATCCTAGAGCAAGAATCATAATCCAAAGACCAAGTGATCAAATCTAACCAAAGGCTTAAAAGTTCTAAGTTTTCCATTCATTTTCTCTAAGAAATTATATATGTACATATAATTTATATATATACAAATGATATAGATATACACATATATGTGTATATATCCTCTTTCTTGCATATACACACACATATAACACACACACACACACATACACACACACTAAATATTTACTTCTTTCAGCCCCTCAGAAAAAGGCTGCCCACAGAGAAACTAGTTCATAGCTTAGTAGAAAAAAAAATGTGGACATGAAAGTCCAGAGAACAAGTACTTCTTAGGTGAGGTTTGGGAAGACTAGAAAAAAGAATTATAAATGAAAGGAAAATAAAACCTTGCACCTGAAAATCCTTTAGGAACTTGACTTCTTTATCCAAAGAGTCTTATGTTTCCATAATCTTCAAAAGTCATTATTTCAGAATCTGTCAGATTTTAGTTAATAAATTACCTGGACCCTTAGTAGAAGCCAATATACAATGAAAATGAAAGAAAATTAGCAGAAAGAAAATTACCTTCACAGAAGGTATTGTCTAAAACCAAACCATCTGGATTTAAATGTCAATTCTGACACTTATAATGAGTGACACCATAGGCAAAGCACTTAACCTAGCTTGGTCTCAGATTTCTCATCTCTGAATGGCTGCCACCAATGCCTTGCAAGAAGCATCAAAATGAGAGAATCGGGTAAAGCCGTAAATTGAGGAGCTGGCATGGAGGAAGACTCAATATATATTTGCTACTGTTGCTATTACTATTATAATTACACTCATGATTATCATGACGAATTCTTTTCTCCTAATCTGATGAATCTGAAGTCTTACAGTATTAATTTAATGTTTTCTAACGAGTAATGATAAAAAATGAAATTGGGCCTCTTTTAATTTAGACTATGTCTCTTCAGGTACACCAAAAAAAATTAAAATAATTATCCACAAAATTCATTTAAAGTAGCATACAAATAGACTCTCTCAAGAGATCAGCTATCTTTTTCCATATATAACGTATCTAAATTATGAGGACACTAGAAAATTCCCACTAATTTCCCATTAATTCCTTTTTTCTTTTCTTTGAGATGGAGTCTTTCTCTGTTACCCAGGCTGTAGTGCAGTGGCACAATCTCAGCTCACGGCTTCCTCTGCCACCCAGGTTCAAGCGATTCCCCTGCCTCAGCTTCCTGAGTAGCTGGAACTACAGGTGTGCACCACCATGCCCGGCTAATATTTTTGTGTTTTAGGAGAGATGGGGTTTCACCATGCTAGCCAGGAGGGTCTCGATCTCCTGACATCATGATCCACCCACCTCGGCCTCCCAAAGTACTGGGATCACAGGCATGAGCCACCGCACCTGTAATGGGAAATGGCCAGGCCATTTCCCGTTAATTCTTAATTTTGCCTTTGGAGTCATACAAATCTAGATTTGATTCCTGATTCTGCCACTCTCTAGCTATGTTACTATGTGCAACTTCATTAACTTCTCTAAGCTTGAAGGCCCTCAACAGCAAAATTGGGATAACAGTCACGTTTTCCTTCATGTGTTCCCAGAAGCCAACCTTGAAGTACAGCTTTGAGTGCAGGTTATATGGAAAGAGGTAAGAGTACCAGCAGGAAGTAGAAAGGAGGTAGAAGGAAGGAAAGGCAGTCAGCAGAGTGTGTGATGTTAAATCTGCTACCATAGTGGGCAATAGAAACTTAATCCCATAGAGGAGAAATGGTGCTATTGCAAAATTCATGCACAAGAATCACCCTATTCTCAGGACATATGTAACTCATGAGTGTCAATGGGTGAGGACTGCTATCCAGAGCTGTTAAATCCTAGCCACAGCTGGCTGGCTGAATGCTCATGTGGGCAGCAAGGCTTCCTGTAGTTGGATGTGAAGGTTAGGCATGGGTGAAGAGCTGTCACTCACAGAGACTGCTGAATACACCAAAAGAGCCAAGAGACAGGGACATGGAACTAAGAATGTGTGCCACAAAAGGGAATAACCTAATGAAGCTTTAGGGAGGAACAAATGAGATGTTGCATAAAAAGCATTTAGCATTATAATTAAGTGCCTAGCACATAGTAAGCATTCAAAGAATATTATCTTCATGAATGTGGCAAAAGAAGGAAATGTTGGTCCGGGTTTTAACATAGGTCAACATAATTCCTCTTCTGTATGTCCAGTGTTAGATCATTCTTTTGTGAAACCTACACCCAGTGAAAAGCACTGAGAACACTAAAAGATGTTCTGAACATTATCAATGACCCTACAGAGTAGGTCTCTCAATCTTAACAAAACCAACATTTTTAATAGAATACACCTACTGGGTGCAGTGGCTCACACCTTCAGTCCCAGCTGCTCCAGAGGCTGAGACAAGAGGATCACTTGTCAAGGCTGCTGTGAGCTATAACTGCACCACTGCACTCCAGCCTGGGGGACAGGGAGGCAATAGAGAACTAATTTCTAAAACCATTACATAAATAAACAGCACACACCTTTCTTAGCTAAAACATAGCTCCTTTAATGTTTCATTATACATGTGTGTCTAAATTTAGACATAAATTTTCATTTCAGCATGCTGAGAGATCTAAGTTCCAATTCATTTCAATTCACACTGTACTTATTTGTTGAGCTCCTGCTATGTACAACGCAGCATGCTAGGTATTACGGATACACATATGAAGAAGAGAAAATGCATGTATTCTTAAAGAGTTACCTCTAATGATATATTTTCTTAAAAACTTCTGGTACAATGGGTGATGATTGATATATGCTATCTGCATAGTTTCTTCTCTTTCAGAAAATTTGACTTTTAGTAAATACCACTAGAATAGTTTAGCCATGAAACAACAGTATAATAATATTAAATAATTCAAGAAGCCAAACAATTGCTCAGATGCATTTTAAGCAAAGCTTTACCAAGCACAAAATTAAACCTATTCTGTTATCAAAGCTTACCTTTTCAACATCATTAAAACCAAATAAGCAAAAACATTATTTAAGGTGCTTGTGGGTATGTTTTTGTTAGGTTTAAAGATAATAACAATAAAACCTGATATTTGAATTCAATTCTATCAAGAAAGTAGACATCTCTGCAGGTGACTTTTTTTTATTTCTCAAAAATAATTCAGCTTATTCCTGTTACTAGACAAAAATTTCTAAAATATTTATTTGAAAATGAAACTTACAAAAATTTTCTTTTCAGTGCATCACTTGAACTGACTGAGAGTTTCAATATCATGAGGGCAAACACCTCAATGTTCAAAGAAGAAAAATAATGAGGATGGTGAAAAGCATATGATTAAATATATCACTTGCTTCCGGTAAGGATGAGAAATCAAAACTGTTTTCCTCGATAATTTTCTTAAGAAATTGGAGAAGTCAAAACAGGGAGAAACATAATCTGCTCAGATTCAAATCAGAAATGTTCATATTTCAAACACCTCTCTCACTTTTGTATCAAGATTATATGAGCTGTAACTTGGCTGCATGCTCTTTAGAGGAAAGATGGAAGTGCTAACACTTTATAAATAGATTCAATAGATATTATTTCATCTTATCCACAAAACCGTTTGAGAGATCAAAACTTTTGACCACCTCTTTGTATATAAAATGCCCAACATGAAAAATGGCTAGCCATGTGCAGAAAGCAGAAACGGGACCCCTTCCTGACACCTTACACTAAAATTAACTCCAGATGTACTAAAGACTTAAACATAAGACCTAACACCATAAAAACCCTAGAAGAAAACCTAGGCAAAATCATTCAGGACATAGGCGTAAGCAAGGACTTCAAGACCAAAACACCAAAAGCATTGGCAACAAAAGCCAAAATAGACAAATGGGACCTATCAAACTCCACAGCTTCTGCACAGCAAAAGAAACAGTCATTAGAGTGAACAAGCAACCAACAGAATGGGAAAAAAATTTTGCAATCTACCCATCTGACAAAGAACTAATATCCAGAATCTACAAAGAACTAAAACAGATTTACAAGAAAAAAACAAATAATCCCATTCAAAAGTGGGCGAAGGATTTGTACAGACACTTTACAAAAGAAGACATACACAAGGCCAACAAACATATGAAAAAATGCTCATCATCACCGGTCATTAGAGAAATGCAAATCAAAACAACATTGAGATACCATCTCACGGCAGTTAGAATGGTGATCATTAAAATATCTGGAGACAACAGATGCTGGAGAGGATGTGGAGAAATAGGAACACTTTTATACTGTTGGTGGGAGTGTCAATTAGTTCAACCATTGTGGAAGACAGTGTGGCAATTCCTCAAGGACCTAGAAATAGAAATTCCATTTGACCCAGCAATCCCATTGCTGGGTATATATCCAAAGGATTATAAATCATTCTACTATAAGGACACATGCACACGAATGTTCATTGCAGCACTGTTTACAATAGCAAAGACTTGGAACCAACCCAAATGCCTATCGATGATAGACTGGACAGGGAAAATGTGGCACATATACACCATGGAATATTATGCAGCCATAAAAAACGATGAGTTCGTGTCCTTTGTAGGGACATGGATGAACCTGGAAACCATCATTCTCAGCAAACTGACACAAGAACAGAAAATCAAACACCGCATGTTCTCACTCATAGGTGGGTGTTGAACAGTGAGAACACATGGACACAGGGAGGGGAGCATCACACACTGGGGTCTGTCCGGGGGAAATAGGGGAGGGACAGTGTGGGGTGAGGAGTTGGAGAGAGATATCATGGGGAGAAATGCCAGATATAGGCGATCGGGAGGAAGGCAGCAAATCACACTGCCATGTATGTACCTATGCAACAATCTTGCATGTTCATCACATGTACCCCAAAACCTAAAATACAATTTTAAAAAAAGAGGGAAAAAAATAAAATAAAATAAAAGCATAAACCACCAAAAAAAAAACAAAAAAAAAGTGCCCAACATGTTTGGCCTTCAATTTTAAAGAAAATCATCCACTGTTTTTACAGTAACCAAAGTTGCATTTTCTCTGCTTCTTAACAAGGCTTGAGCAACCAGGAGCAGGAAGGAGAATAAATTCAGAAATGGCCACAGTGCAAGGGACTCAGGCCAGTTTAAAAAGCCACCGAGACAAGAGTTCACCATCTTTCATACAAGATTTCCTCCACATTGTACAGTCACAGGCATCAGCCACAACAGATGGAGCCACATGTCGGAGCAAAGCCATATACTTACAACTTAACCCATTCCTTCTTCAACTCATCCTGTGCCCTCCACCCAGATTTCTTCTAAACTTCTCTCAACATTCCTCTGAAGCAGTGTTCGCTGGAAATCCATAGCTCTGTGGAATTACAGTTGCTGACTGCCTTTGGCTCTTCTCATGATCATATTGGTAAAAGACAGCAGGGAGCACTCCTTAACAGGCAGATGGGGAGCGGGCTGCACAGTTTCAGCTTAACTGGTCCCTGTCTTCCTCTTGGTTAAGCCACTCTCTTACCACAGTGAGACTGTAATTACTCCACAGTCTCCTCTTTTTCATCTTGCTTGTTTTTCTCTCAGTGTCTTAAGTCACAAATATTCTCTTTAATTCTCTGATTTTTATTTCAATTAATTAACATGTAAAAATCCCTAAGCATATTTAATCTCATAATTATAAAATCTCATAATTTACTAAATCTCTTACCAAACAACAACTCTATCAAGAACCCCACATGATGGGAACTGTTCAAAGAACATCCATGTGTTCAAACAATTACTTCTCAGAAAACTCCCATGGGGCAGTCACTAATATTATTCTCATTTTACTGAATGGTATACAGAAGGGTAAAGAGGTTAAGTATCTCTCAGTAAGCTTCAGCATTGGAATGCAAATCCAAGTATTCTAAATGCAAAATCTACTTAATTATAAAACTTACATTACATATATTAAATCCCTTCATTCTAATACAAACATGAAATTCTAAACAGTATTATTTATCACCCCATAGGATATTTGGGAATCTTGTGGCGGTAAGCCCTGGCAGAACATTTAGATATTTTAAAATCAAATGTGTACAAGGTCGTATCTAGACAGTTAAACTAGGGGCGGCCACCATCTCCTGTACTAACCATTGCCTCTTTCCTCCTCACTCCCTTACTCCACATGCAGAACCTTCCCAGATCATCTTCTGAAAGGCTTCCTTCCAGCAGCTCCTGATGAGTGAGTGGCAGTGAGTCAGGCCTCACTCCTGTAAGATCACCAAGGATCCAAGTTAGGCCCACCACATTGTCTACCCCAGAGATTTCTGAATTGGGTTTAAAAGACTCATGTGTGCTCTGAGATTGAAAAAGGGATTTATGAGTGGGTTGGTGTAGCCTTTTTTAAACGTATTTAACGTTTTAGAATTTATTTTTTTAATTGACAAAAATGGTGTATCTATATGATGTACAACATGATGTTTTGGTGTATGAATCACTGTAGAACAACTAAATTAAATGAACTAACATATGCATTGCCTCATTTTGTGGTGAGAATTTATCATTTTTGTGGAAAAATGCTTAAAATCCACTCTCTTGGCAATTTTCAAGCGTACAATATACAGTTATTAAGTATAGTCACCATGGTGTACAGATCTCTTGAACTTACTCCTCTTGTCTAACTGAAATTTTGTGTCCATTGACCAACATCTTTCTAATCCCCCTTCCTGTCCAGACTCTGGTATCCACTTTTCTAATCTTTGCTTCCATGAGTTCAACTTCTGTAGATTCCTCTTGTAAGTGAGATCCTGAATGGTATTGCCTAAGTTTTCTTCTAGGGTTTTATACTTTGGGGTTTTATATTTAAATCTTTAATACATCTTGACTTAATTTCTGTATAAGGTATAAGGAAGGGGTCCAGTTTCATGCCATTCAGGGCATAGGCATGGGTAAAATCTTCGTGACTAAAACACCAAAAGCAATTGTATCAAAAGCCAAATTTGACAAATGGGATCTAATTAAACTAATGAGCTTCTGCACAGCAAAAGAAACTATCATCAAAGTGAACAGGCAACCTACAGAATGGGAGAAATTTTTTGAAATCTATCCATCTGACAGAGGTCTAATATCCAGACTATACAAGGAACTTAAACAAATTTACAAGAAAATAAACAAACAACCCCATCAAAAAGTGGGCAAAGGATATGAACAGACACTTCTCAAAAGAAGACATTTATGTTGCCAACAAACAGGGAAAAAAAGCTCATCATCGCTGGTTATTAGGGAAATGCAAATCAAAATCACAATGAGATACCATGTCACACCAGTTAGAATGGCGATATGAACAAGTCAGGAAACAACAGATGCTGGAGAGGATGTGGAGAAATAGAAACACTTTTACACTGTTGGGAGTGTAAATTAGTTCAACCATTGCGGAAGAAAGTGTGGCAATTCCTCAAGGATCTACAACCAGAAATACCATATGACCCAATTACCATTTGACCCAGTAATCTCATTACTGGGTATATACCCAAAAGATTACAAATTATTCTGCTATAAAGACACATGCAGACATATGTTTTTTTGCAGCACTATTTACAAAAGCAAAGATTTGGAACCAACCCAAGAGTCCGTCAATGATAGACTGAATAAAGAAAATGTAGCACATATACATTGTGGAATACTATGCAGCCATAAAAAAGAATGACATTATATCCTTTGCAGGGACATGGATGAAGCTAGCAGCCATCGCTCTCAGCAAACTAACATAGGAACACAAACCCAAACACCATATGCTCTCACTTATAAGTGGTAGTTGAACAATGAGAACACGTGGACACAGGGAAGGGAACATCACACACTGGGGTCTGTGGCGGGGAGGGCAAAGGGAGGGAGAACATTAGGACAAATACCTAATGCATATGGGGCTTAAAACCTAGATGATGGGTTGCTATGTGCGGCAAACCACCATGGCACATGTATACCTTCGTAACAAACCCCCATGTTCTGTACATGTATCCTAGAACTTAAAGTAAAATAAAAAGATAAAATAGCCGGGCGCGGTGGCTCAAGCCTGTAATCCCAGCACTTTGGGAGGCCGAGGCGGGTGGATCACAAGATCAAGAGATCGAGACCATCCTGGTCAACATGGTGAAACCCCGTCTCTACTAAAAATACAAAAAATTAGCTGGGCATGGTGGCGCGTGCCTGTAATCCCAGCTACTCAGGAGGCTGAGGCAGGAGAATTGCCTGAACCCAGGAGGCGGAGGTTGCCGTGAGCTGAGATCGCGCCATTGCACTCCAGCCTGGGTAACAAGAGCGAAACTCCGTCTCAAAAAAAAAAAAAAAAAAAAAGATAAAATAAATTATGAAAATAAAAATAAATAAGTGAGATCATGCAGTGTTTGTCTTTGCGCCTTGCGTATTTCTGGAGGCATGATGACCTCCAGATTCATCAGTGTTGTCCAAAATGACGGGATTCCCTTCTTTTTTAAGGCTAAACCGTCTTCTATTATGTAAATATACCACATTTTCTTTATCCATTCATCTGCTGACTGACACTTAAGACTGATTCTATAACTTGGCTATTGTGAATAGTGCTGCAATAAACATGGGAGTGTAGATATCTCTTCCACATACTGATTTATTCTTTTGAATATACCCAGGAGTAGGACTGCTGGATCATACGGTGGTTCTATTTATAATTTTTGATAAATTTCCATGCTGTTTTCCATAAGGTCTGTACTAATTTACATTCAGGGTGGCCATTTTCTGCCATGTGGATGAAGAAACAGAAAAGGCCTAGCGACGGAGACAGGGAAGAATAAATTACTTCAACAGAGATGAATAGAAATTAGACCCCACTTGACTCCTGAGAAATGAAAAGCATAACTTTAGTTTTTAAATTTATAATTTCCAGTTCAAGTCCCTCAAATCTGTGTATATTTGTGGCTCCTAAATTCTTAAGACATCTTGATCCTCCCATATAGTTACACACACGCGCGCGCGCACAGACACACACACACACACACACACATTCTTTTTTTCTAAAACATAATCAAATTTCATTAAGTCTCTGTTACTTTGAAGAAAAACTACCAAATACAAGAATGAAAGTTGTTATATCATAAAAAGAAACAAAGCTGATTCTTCAATGAAGGCTACCCAGCACAAACAAAATGCTAGCATCCTTTCATTATGCATTCAGTCAACAAAGATGATACATTGAAAACAATCAAACACCCTGTAATTTAATGTGTTTGCCAAATGTCCTACTGACCCTTATTTCATAAAATAGATAAATGCGTATCTTTTGCTTCTACTGGTCTGCTCAGGCGAAAGTCTCTGGGAGTGGCTTGAGCATCATAAAGTAGGGCTAAGAGATCATAGAAAATCTGGTAAATTTATGTTAAAGTCACGGAATTCATAGAGTCAACATCCAGTAAGTCAGAAATCTGAAATCAGGGATCCAAGTTAATCACAAGAATCCCATGATCCAAAAGCCCTATGCAATCCTATATGTATCTGGTTTATAAAATGTTATGCACAGGTCACCAAAGGACACCTGGGGTGGGTGGCGGGTGGGGGGAGACATGCGGTTTCTCTAGCTACAAATGTAACCTTGCGTTAGGAGCCTAATGAGATTCTTTCAGTTATTAAATGGTTACATCATTGACTGTGTAATTACTTCCATATCAGATAACATGTTAATAATATGTAAGATATGCACTATGGCTTTGGGGATAAGGGTATAGTTCCCAGGAGCCAGATGGATGTGATATTGATAAGGTTGCCCCTGGGTAGCTGTCCAGCCTTAACAAGTTTCTCAAGAACTCTGGTCGTGTCTCCTGACTGTAAAATCAGCACAACTCTAGCACCCTTACCAAAAGGCTGCTGTGAAGACTAAATGAGGTGATGCTTTTAAAGTTCCTAGGAAAACCCCTTGCACAGAATAACTGCTCTGTAATGTGAGTCATCTTCACCATCAACCCTGTTAAGAAGTCCCTGCAACCTTTCAAAATTGTTCTTTTTTTTTTTTTT
>NW_016107414.1:4001955-4032522 GCF_001604975.1 Cebus imitator
GAGACAGAGTCTCATTCTGTCACCCAGGCTGGAGTTTAGTGTCGCAATCTTAGCTCACTGTAACCTCCACCTCCTGGGTTCAAGCAATTCTTCTGCCTCAGTCTCCCAAGTAGCTGGGACTACAGGCGTGTGCCACCACACCCAGCTAATTTTTTGTATTTTCAGTAAAGACGGGTTTCACC
The DNA here is from genome assembly GCF_001604975.1 of Cebus imitator. NCBI lineage: Eukaryota > Metazoa > Chordata > Mammalia > Primates > Cebidae > Cebus > Cebus imitator. The sequence goes on from NW_016107414.1 coordinate 4,002,138, forward strand.
TTGTTATCCAGGATGGTCTCGACCTCTTGACCTTGTGATCTGCCTGCCTCAGCCTCCCAAAGTGTTGGGATTACAGTCCTGAGCCACCGCGCCTGGCCGCTCTTCTCATAATCCACTTATTTCTATCATGGCTTATTTGTTACAAACATGTCTTTTCTCAAGCTAAACATTTAAGACCAAAGTCGTTCTTTTTTTCTTTGCTTTTCATACAAATCCTATTTTCTACCATCGTAAATCCTGGATTCCTAGAAACGTAGGCTTCATAGGATTAAGAACTCCTTGAGAATTTATGTGGAAGTAAGTGGGATTTCTTGTTCTTTCCTCCTCTGAGAATGCCTCCTGCCATTACATTAGTTGATCCACCTTACCTCATCTTGTAAGCAAATGTCCAAGTAGGTTAACATACTAACCTTATGACGTGAGAGGTTTGACCCTCAAAGGCAGGAAACCAGAACCCACTTTGCTATATAAAAGGGGAGCACTGACACTTGATTCAAGTTGCCCTTGGGACCTATGAAATTGACTTTAGGGCAGGAACTCTCAGAACAGAGGAAAAACATAATTTTAGAGACTGTAACCCCCAGATGTTGTTGACTATGTTCAAACTTTATCTTACAAAAGAGCTCTCTCGCATTTCTGTAGGTGAATCATTGAAATCCTGTGGTTAATTTCTCTACAGTTTCAGTTGCTATTCCAAAATCCAGATGTGAGGTCACATGGCAGTTACACTATGACATTTTGCAGTTTTAATCTCCAGTATACTCCCTAATTGATATAAGATGCTTAATAGGTGAGAGGGCATTTTCTATGCTAAACCAGTGATCATCATTTCAGTCATCCATTCTGAAGCATGTTTGTTCTCACTATTATGAATTAACTGTGTGCTTTTTCTTCTTCTATAGTTTCAAGACAAAATTCATTTCTTGGGTTTGGTACAATTGACTATGAATTCTCAATGTGAAATCTCTTGCTTATAGGCTTATAAATATTAATACCTTATCCTTGAAACCAGGTCCTGCCATTCAACATTCATCTGCCTACAATTGTTTAATTATAGATGCCTTCCAAAAAGTAGATTATACTGAGGAACTGATGAACAAAACCAAAGGTAGGGTAGGGCTCCAGTGGGATAACTTCATTTCATTCCTGGAAACCAAATAACCAAACACCCACTAACTTAGGAGTTCAAGGTTGTGGTGAGCTCTGATCATGCCCCTGCACTCCAACCTGGGTAACACAGCAAGACTCTGTCTCCTAAAAAGAAAAAAATACACAGGTACCCACCCACATACACACATTTGTAAATGCTTAGGAAATAATCTAGAAGGTTCCATATACCAAATTGTTAGCAGTGGTTTTATTTGTAAATTAAAATTGTGTGGAAGAGATTCACTTCCTGTTCTTCTTTTATATACTTTTCAAATGTAATAATGTATTATGAAAATAAAATCTAGCATACATTCAGAAACAAAGGGTTAAGTATTTTACGTGCAATGCAATGGCTTTGAAAAGTACAACATATTCACACTGGTCTTCGTCATTCTCATCACCATGATCCTCATCATCCAACTTATTTCTATTTTTTGCTTGTATGCCCTACAGTATGGAGTAAATTCTGGATCATACAGCTAAGAAGATTCAAACATTAACTGTGTTTTAAATTTTCTTTGCAAACTCTAGAGAGTCTTTCTTCAATTGACTCGTTAAAAATGCCAGAGTGAGGTAGTAATTATATTTGTTTCAACATTGAAAAATTAGGCCTATCTACTGAATGCTTGATACTTCAAAATAAATACAGAAGTGAAACAAGAAATTACAGCCTAGTAATTGCATTCTTACATGCATTCCTGGAGAAGCTCTTACACATTCCACATAAAGAGATCTGGACAATCATAATCGTTGTGTGATTTCTTGTAAGAATGAAAGATTGTAAACAACTTCGATAAATATCAGTTGAGAGATGTACTAATTCTTTGTGATGTATTCTTACTATAGTATTACTACATGGAAATTAAATGAAGGGTTTTTTAGCATGAATAAATCTCAAAAAAAAGAATAAATGGAAGCTTCAGAATGATACATGTAGCAAAATATTATTTACGCTTATATTTAACAACAAAACTACTACCATTGGCTTGTGAAACATAAATTTGTGTTAAAATAGTAACAGGATAGATGCTTAAGCTACATGGCAGCTTCAAATTAGGCTTACTGAAGGTAGGGAAGCCATGGAGACAGATAAGGAAAGGGAATGAAGGAGGAACAACTCTGTCTATCTGTAGTGTTTTATTTCTCTAAAAAGTTACATAAAATCGTTAAAGTTGATATCTATTATATCTGGATAATAGACACTATTCTCTGGGCGACAGATACCATTTTGTGTACTTTTCTCTATTTTTGAGATATTTTATATACAAAATATATACATATACAAACGATGTTATATATAATATATACATATAAAAATACACATAGTTCTAAAGATATTTATAAATACATTAAATAGATTATAGATATTTAAATATGTGCAGAAAATAGATGCAAATGGAAACATACAGGATTATATGTAGCTTATATAAAATATATGCATAAACTAGAGATATTTGTAAAATATTGTTTATGTATAAAATACATAGCATGTATTTTGTCTATCACATATGTAGTAAATTTAAAAGACAAAACAATTACAGAATACACATAAACATTGTAATCAGATGATAAATAACACTAAACACAAGGTGATAAAATAGTGAATTAAAATGATATGTCAGCATCTCAATATATGATGCGTGTATTTATTATTATCCGTCTTTGCATAGTAAATAATCATCAGTGCACATTCGTTGAATTCAGGTACATTTATGTAATATAACAGTTTGTGTAATTGGAAATGTGTAGTTTTCATTATATTTACAATTTTTTAAAAGACTAGGGCAGAGCGTCAGTGCTCTAAATGAACAATGCATCACAAGAAGCTCAGATAGATGAATGAGATGCCAGAGAAGGTTAATTCTGAGCTCAGCACAACAGCAGCAATGACAACCACAAATGAGAAGTGACATTCATTTTGTGTGTTCTACATACTGAATACAGTTCCAAGTGCTTTACTTATTTAAGTTCATTCGCTTCTTACGTAGCTACATAGCTATTTCTTACATACCCGAGTGAGGTATTATTACTGCACCCATTTTAGAAGTAAGGAGATGCATCACGAAGAATACCAGCTCCTTGCCCAGTCACCCAGGGAGGGAGAGCTGAAAGCAGCCTGTGGAGCAGCCCCTCTGGCTTTAAACTCTATGTTCTTAACTAAAGCATGAATTTGCCAGCAGAGGCTGATATCCTGGTATTCTCCAATGGGTTCGAATTTGTCTAAGACACACTTGAGTGTACGTGTAGTCGTTGTTTACCAACTAGCTCATACCAGTTTTTAAAATAAAATACAGCAAGTGTTCACAGTGCCCCTCCAGCAACTGAGATGAACTCTAGGGTTCCACAGAAAAATATTGCAATCCATTGTGAGAACCCTTTGGTGTCTTCAGAGGTATAAATCCACAGACGTTCATGAATCCCATTTGCAAGAATTCCAGTTAACATAGAACATTCTCCCGTAAGGCAAAGACAATCAGAGCACTGGAGCAAACCCTGAGCTTGGGCATTGGTTGGCCAGATTCCAGAAAGAAAAAGTTGCCGCATATTCAGGCTTTCTTTATGTGAAATGATAAATAGAGACCAGCAAAGCCCCGCCGATATGCAATCTCATTAGGCAGCTGAGACTGCTCATATTCCACTGCACCCCAGACTCAACAGTCTTCAAAATTCAAATTCTAGCTTTAGTGAAACAGCGAATGGGTGCATACCAAGACCCTTTGGAGTGGCTTGCTGCACCCTAGATTCTTCCAAGACTTAGGAGAAAGCAGTGTGCTCAAGGTTACCCCAGGTACAACAGAAACCCCGAAGAAAGAAAGGCAGGCAGACCACCTTCAGCAGTTAAGCAGAGCTCAGGGACATCAGGACACTGTCATTCAGAATCCTGAAGATAATCCCCTGGCCACAGAGCACTTTCATCTTGGTTGCTCAGTCCTCCTGGGAACTAACCAGGTCATCTTCTAATAATTATGGACTGCTGACACTCAACTCTTCTCTCAACCCCAGGTCCCCTGCCTTTTTGTGATGGGCCTTACCTTTTTTACTCCACTTTTATTAGATGTCCCTCTCTGTCATAACAAACCTTCTGAAAGCAACAATTTAATTGGCCCAGTCACTCACACTGCAAAACAGAGCAGCCTTCTCAGCCAGAGGTCCTACCTAACACTATTGGCCTACTCTCTTGACTTGGCTACTCCCTGGGTAATACAATTTTGCTGTGTCCCCACCCAAATCTCATCTTGAATTCCCATGTGTTGTGGGTGGGACCCAGTGAGAGGTCATTGAGTCATAGGTGCAGGTCTTTCTCATGCTGTTCTCGTGACAGTGAATAAGTCTCACGAAATCTGATGGTTTTATAAATAGTAGTTCCCTTGCTCAAACTCTCTCTTTGCTGGCTGCCATCCATGGAGGGCCTGACTTGCTCCTCCTTGCCTTCCACCATGATTGTGAGGCTTCCCTAGCCCTGTGGAACTGTAAGTCCATTACACTTCTTTTTTTTTTTTTTTTTTTTTTTTTTTTTAATTTTTTCTTTTTTTTTTTTTTTTTTTTTTTGTAAATTACCCAGTCTTGGGTGGCTTTATCAGCAGCGTGCAAACTAATACACTGGGTTTACATGAATTTAGGAAGTTATTTAACTGCTCTGGGCTCAATTTCCCCGGATATAAAAGGGGAGTTTTCAGGGCATATTCCATTAAATAAAATGGCATGGAGAGGCATTTGAAAGAGTGTCCAGTTAGTGCATGCATTCATTATTCTGTGCCCGTGCCCAGGTTACCCAGGCTCGTCCCATTTTATACTGATTGTCCCAGTACGTGGTTAATGGGGGTTCTTTCACACACCATTCATGACATCAGTGGGTAGCACAAACCACTAGTGTCCATCCTCCAAGGACAGAATTTACAGAAGAAACAAAACTGCATTTATTCAATAGGATAATTCGAGATTTTTTTTTTTTATCCTTTAAACCTTTCTGTTACCGCCAAAGTCAGGTTGCTTTTGTTTCTCTTGGTTGGACTGGAAAACTGTAAGCCATGGCTGGATTCACTTGCCTTTTTGAAAGATTAGCTCAGGCTCTTCCTAAGGCAGAACGGAGATCTAGATGACCTTTCTCCCAGCCCTGGGCTACTGCAAGATGAGAATGTAAAAAATCAAAAGTAGAAGAGAAAACTTAACTCGACAGTTTCTCCATCTGAAAGTCTGAGAGGTACTCGGAGTTATTTTTCAACTCTTAAGGGTCCCTGACTTCCAAATGGCCAGATCTGTGCAAGACAATCTCATTCAACACTTAGCTTTCCCTGGTCCTTCGGGTTGAAAGAAGATTCCAGAAAAAGATCTATAAAGTACCAGCCCTCATGCCAAGATTCAAGATACCAGGGTGAAAAGAACCATCTGTACCTCTTTATTGAACTGGGGAAAAGTGGCAGAAGGAGGAACTGGCAGCTACATCTGTTGCTTAGAATTTATTAAGCTGGTGTACACATATATAGAGCCTGAGAGTTTATTTTTTCTCTTGTGACTGACACATGCTATAATGATATCCTGCATTTAATAGAATACAATATCAGTGTTCACATGCACCAGGAATAAATTTTATGTACCAGAGAAATTTCTGGTGGGGGCAGGGGGTGGGATAGGCAGGTCCTAGAAGCAAGTATTCAGCAGCTAAGAGAACTGCTAAAATAATTGAAACAAGATATTTTTACATGTCTTGAAAAAAGTATTGAAAACACTATGCATTATTTATTTTTAAATAGTGTATTTTTTATTGTGTCAGCTGAAAACATTTTCTTCATACTGCTGTTAAAGTAACAAGCACCACAACAAAAAACAATCCCTCCCAGAATCAAAGGCGTGTGGCATAAGAAAGTCTGATTACAGTTTCTAGCTTTCAAATTTGTATCCAAAGATTGCCCTCTGCGGTACATTTAGGTTACCTAAGTTCAAATGAACAGAAATTAAATACAAGAAATTTGAAAAACTAACTTTCAGCCATTGCTTTGTGACTCTGATGTTCAACCCTTTCTCTGTGTTAATTGTTTAGATCTTGAAAAATTCAAGCTAACAATATCCATCAGGGGAAAATTTAAAAGAATGACAAAATCTTATTATGGAAGTCAGAATGCTGAAAGGAGACACTATCATTGAATTGTTTGGGATATCATTTGAGTTCTTCAAAGAACACCCAAAATAACAGTGGCTTAAATGCTTAGAGAGAGATGAGAGAGAGAGTGCACATGAGAGAGAGAGAGAGAGAGAGAGAGAGAAAGTGTACACAATTATGAGGAATTGGCTCACTTAATTACAGAGGCTGGGAAGTCCCATGATCTGCCCTTTGAAGCTGGACATCCAGGAAAGTAGGCACTATCATTCGGTCTGAGTCCAAAGGCCTGGGAACCAGGGGAACTGATGATAGTGTAAACTTCAGTCCACGGGCAGGAGAAGATAGGATGAGATGCCCCAGCTCAAGTAGTGAGGCAGAAAAAAAGGGGGTGAATTTATCTCCCTTTGCCTTTTGTTCTATTCAGGCCCTCCATGCATCAGATGATACTCACACAAATGGGGGAGGGTCATCTATTTTGCTAAGTCTACCAAGTCAAAGGCTAACCTCCCACAGAAGCTCTCTCACAGACATACTCAGAAATAACATTTAATCTGGGCACCTCCTGGTGCAGTCAACTCATAAAATTAACCATCACAACTTGAAATAAAAATATATTTCAAAAATATATTTTATTCACACAGCACTGTTTGCTGAGATAAGAGCAAATGTACGAACTGGATGCTCTTAGTACATCTTAGAATGCATGTGCTAACCAGACACTCTTTCAAATGCCTCTCCATGTCATTTTACTTAATGTAATATGCCCTGAAAACTCCCCTTTTATATCCAGGGAAACTGAGGCACAAAGAGGTTAAATAATTTCCTAAATTCATTCCTGAGATAACAGTAAACACTGAAAAAGTGCTGTATAAACAAAGGGAATCAGGAATTCAGACTTACAGGGCTGGGCTAATAATCGCAACTGGGACGTAATGGCTAAGAGGGTGTCTCTGGGACATAGCCTGTCCTCCACACGAGCTCACCACTGTCTGTGTGTCCTTTCACAAGGCAAGATTCCACTCGCCTCCCCTGTATTTTTACTTGTAAAATGGAAAAAGTAGTAACTAACTCATACAGTTTGCTGGATATTTAAGTAGGAAAATATAGATAAAGCATTGACTCATTAATATTTTCCAGTGTGAGGGGGAAGCGGGCACCATCAAACACTGTTGGTGGGAGTGTAGAATTGACAGCATTTTCACAGGGCATTTTCAAAGTGTCAAACACAATTTTAAAAGGATGTGACACCCTTTGACAAAACGTAAATTCATCTTATAGAAATATTGACAAAGGACAAAAAATTGTGGGAACAAGGATAGTTATTATAGCATTATGGGTAATATTTTAAAAACAAATCATCCTAAATTTCTTTATCAATAGGGAATTGGTTAAGCAAATTTTGTCACAAACAGTGCTAAGTAGCTATTAAGAAAAATGAGCTAGACCTGCATTACTTTCACAAAGAAAATATTGAGTGTATTTTAATTTTAAAGTATATATGTATATTAATGTAAAACATAGAATATACAATATACGAGCATGCATTTGTGTCATGCTTGAGAAATATTGTGTTTGACAGTTCTACATGACAAGCATAATATTTGTGTAGCCCTAGAAAAATCTCTAGGAGGGTAGACACAAAAATGAGTAATGGAATTAGCACATTTTTTTTCTTTTTTGTTAACATTTGCTTAATTTTTTTATAAATTAAAAAGCAAAGTATAACACAGGAAATAGAAGTTTTTGACTAAAATAATATTTTATAAGCCATTCAAAACTTACCAGTCTAATAAACTGTATTTCCCTAAACTTTAAAAGAAGTAGCATATACTTTCTTCCAGTGAAGGGCCCTTTTCTAAGGCTATAAATCTGCCACAACTGCCTCGACTAAAGGTCTGTTAAGATTCTAGTATCACATTTACCACTTTCTGAATTTTCCATGTCAACTTGACTGCAGACTGTAAGTCTGTTGAGTTCACTTCTCTACCTGTTTCTCTCCGTGATGCTGGGAAGTTTGCACTGTAACCAGGAAAAATCAATAAAAAACTTTCAGCAACTACATAAATTCTGTTATGTTAGGTCTTAGAGGCAATTCCTACCATGAAATGAAATGGAAAAACAAAAACGAAAAATCAGCTTCCTACTTTTTTCCCCAAACCACTCTGTGGATTATATTTTATTTGAGATGTGGCTGAATATTGACCTAAACTTAATTTAATGAATCTGATTTTTCAGATAATAGCATTTCCTAGGTGTTTTGCTTTATTCATTCCACTCTTTCCGGTCAAAGTATATTTCCTAAAATCAACCTTGCATGATTAGTTCCTGTCAAAGGAACTTTGAACCAATCGATAGAAGATAGATTCTTTGAATCTCCTCTAAGAAGCACAGAAATAAACTACACTACTTCAACATTAAAGCTGAATAATAATTTATCTTCTTTAATATGGCTTCTAATCTGACTTTTAAAAGAACTAAATTCAAGTGCTAATTTAGCAAATGGCTTTACTGGAAATCAAAATGGTAACAGGATTCCATAAAGTCATTACAGAAACCACATAAATGTATATTTAAGGCATCCCAAAATTAATAGAAGTACTGGACACAAGCAAAGAAGATACTGCATTAGCTTGCTAGGTATACCATAACAAAATACCATATGCTGGGTGGCTTAAGCAACAGAAACTTGTTTTCTTATAGTTCTGGAGGCTGGGAGTCTAAGGTCAAGGTGTTAGTGGGCTTGGCTTCTACTGAGGTCTCTCACCTAGTCTTGCATATGACCACCGTCTCTCTGTGTCCCCACGTGGTCTTTCCTCTGTCCTCAGGCATACCCGCTGTCTCTTTATGTGCCCACATTTCTTCTTCTTATAAGGACACCTGTCATATTGGAATAGGGCTCCTCGAACAGCCTTATTTTAACTTACTCACTTTTTAAATGTTCAATCTCAAATATAGTCAAATTCTGAGGCTCTTGGAAGTGAGGGCTTCCATATATGAATTTGGAGGGATGCAATTCAGCCGATAACAGATCAATACAATACAAGCACCAAACTTATCTTGTGGGCCTTACCTCCTTCAGCAAGGTGCTAGATTTTTGTTTGGAATCTACTTTTCTCCGCTTTGGGTCTACCTGGATTGAGAAGAGACCCTGCCGGACTTCAGCATACCACGTTCTCCAGGCCACAGTCAAATGTTCAAGACCCAATCCAAGCTAATATCAGGAATTCTGCAGGGATAAGTGGAATGGCAAATATGGTTCTGGCTACACTTTATGAGGTTGTGCTGCAGCCAGTTTGTCATCAATGAGGAAGAGCCCAGAGTGGGGAGGCGGGAGGCCAGGTACACCACATGCATGCTAACCATAACATCAATCCCACTGCAGGAAGCAACAAGAGCTGGAGAGAAAGAAAGTTCTATGGACATCATGTGTATCCTGAATCCTGCCACGTGCCTGAAACCAGCATGACCCTCAGACTTTCCAGCTATGTTTTCTAAAGTAAATGTGGGTTGAGTTATTTCTCTTGGAGCTGAAAAGTCCTACTAATCTAATAGATCCCCTGCATTATGGAGAAGCTGAAACTTCCTTAGTATTTGTACTGACATTTTCTTTCTTGAAAACAAGAGGAAAAAGATTAATGACATGTCTATGTTCACAGAATACGTTTTGGCATTAGGCATAAGAAGTACTACTAACAGTTCACTGTAAAAGTCACTTTGACATCTTTGAAGCATATAAGAATAAGTTTCCCATCTAAGTAGCAGGTATTGCCAGGTATTGCATTCACAAAACTAATTTTTTTTGAGACAGGATCTCACTATGCTGCCAAGGCTGATCTCAAATGCCTGGGCTCAAGCAATCCTCCCACTTCAGACTCCTGAGTAGCTGGGACTACACGCATGAACCACCAAGCCTGGCATTCACTGAACTTTAAGAAATTCATGCCTCATGATCTTAAGACATTCTGAGGACCATGTTTGCTTTACTCAAATGTTCATCATTGGGAATCTCAGTCAGCACTTCTGTAATTCTCCCTAGATAGTACGTAATGAATTACAATTCTCTACGTAGCAAAGCAACATCTTATTCTCTCATCTGAGGTCAACATTTTGGCAAAGGGCTCCAAATACCTGGAATCCACCATTCCAGAAACTGCAGAATTAAGGATAGCATCCTTAAAAATAAATATGCAAATTGTGTACCAACTTTTAAGCCACTGCTTTGGAAATTTAATGAAGATAAATACCATTGGCATCTCAGTGTTGCACTCAACTGGCAGGACAAGCCACTCTTGTACAAGCCAAGCCCAAAATGTACATTAAGTGGGGGGTTTGTTTACCATGTAGCTCAACCTATTCAGAATGCTTCTTTGACATTGGTGAAGTCTCTAAGAGAAGGAAACCCCAAAGCAACTGGCTTCTACAGCCTTAAATAATAAAATGAAAAAGAAATCCTACAGTCTCTGCATAATGTATGTGTGTTACAGAGAAAGACACACGCATTAAACTGCAGCCTTTCAGAACATGATGTCACAAGTCAGATCCTATTAAAGGAAGTAGAAGATGAATGTTTGCTCCAGGCAGCTGAAAAGAGTCAAACAGAAAATACATTGTAAATCTTTCTACTGCGTGCCTAAATTGTAAAAGATGACTTTCAGCATCACTCAGGCTTCTTCCAATGAATAACTTCTTCTCAACAAAGAAATCCCAAGCAGTGGGTAAATATGAAATATAGATAGTCTGATTACCTGACGGAGACTTGAGTGTATGATAAAGTCCAGTCCTTCGAGTAAAATCTAACTGGATTTTAAGGATGGTATCTGGGTAGTGACCAGGAAGGACTCGGTTGGAACTGACATTGGGCAGTGGAGAGATGGAGAATTTGGAGGAAGCACTTGACTCACATAAACAACCCAACTGAACCCTTCATTTTCTTTAAGAATTGGGCAGTACTTATTTCATTTGCCCCCGCTAGACTAATTGCATGGTGACAACAGCGCTCCACTTCACCTAGGCTCCTACTTGGACCTAGAGTATTGGTTTCATTAACTGTAAATGTTGCTAATGGCATTGTATTTGGCAGAGCCTTAAATAGATTAAAATTAAGAACGGCATTGGACATGCCCTGCAGCACAATTTCAGGGACACACACAGATGCAAGGCTTGCATCCTGTGCTAATGGAGTGTGCAAGAGAAAGAGAGTGGCCAGGAGGATATAAGGGCCTCTAGCAGTTTGATACATGCAGGAGGAAACCCTTGTGGGAATAGAACCAAGAACCAAAAATCAAAGCTGCATAATTTCAAAATATTGCTAAATGCCTCTCATACACAACATCCTTATACATCTGGGCAGACAGCCACTGCATATGTCTTTACGTCCATCAGTAACTACAATGATCTCTGGCACAATGCAGCTCAGGGACTGTGGAGCAAAGGGAACATAAACGTGTGGAACAGAAGAGGAGCATAAAAGGGGCAAGTAAAAAGGAATTACACAGAGAATGGATCTCTGAGGAAAAACACGGAAGGAAAATGGGAAGGTTGTCAGTTGGTTTTATTAAGTTGTGTTGCTATATCTCAAAATTAGGAACCCAAACTCTATTGAGTTGAAATGAATGAATGACTGCCATATTGAATTGTAGAGATATTGAATATTGGACAGAAGGTTAGTTTGAATTTAGAGTGGGAAATTAATGTTCCAATTTATCATCCTAAGATAACAGAATTATCGTCATCCCACAGATATATTGATTAACCCTAACATCTTTTGAGTGAAGAAATTCTACATTATAGATTTTTATATAACATTGACTACAGCAGTTTTCTAGATACCCATCTTCAGATTTTAAAATGGCTGTTATAAGAGAAGAATCTGAAGGAGTAGTTTTTACCAAACTCCCAAGGTTTATTCTAGCAAAATTAGAACCATTTAAGAAAAAAATATACAGAACTGTTTTAAAACAATGATAAAATATTAAAACATTGACAAACTATTAGGATTGACTCTATAATATTCGACAAAAGGGTGACATGACGGAGAGAAGTCGGAAAACACAACAGTAATAATAAAACATTCAACCCCCCCAAATTTGAAAATCATCTCTAAACTTAAGCTGGGAAGGAACTCTGTAGATTATCTCACTCAAACATTACAAATATGCTTCAAATCCCATGTCAAATCTAATTAATTCTGAGTCTCTTTCTGAGTTAAAGACTATGAGGTTGGCTAGACCCAGGAAGAGAGTAGTCATGAATACAGGGAAGGTGACAACCTCACCTCATCACTTGACTCACTGTTTCACTTCTGTTAGAGACAAACTGAAGCCCTCATCTTCAAAGTGGTTAAACAAGTGGCACAGTGCTAGAAAGTGAATTACTAGAAACTCCATTACAAGATCCTAAGTTTCTTAATATTCTTACCAAGATCAGTATGCTTTGTGTTGCCAAGCCCTATTGCCTCTTATGTTGATGGTCTGGTAAATTTAATATTCAGTTGGATGAATCAACTGAATACTTAAAACTGCAGATGGCCCATTATGAATAGCCTAGCAATTTATGAAAATTTGACCCAACCAAGCTGTCCAAAGACATATTCTCACTGGGTAAAATGATTATCAAAAATGCTTCCGAGTTATCATCTTGATGAGAAAAATTTTCAAATCACAAGTGAACACAATTCTTTCTTTACTTTATAGTGCCCTAAATTGCAACACAAGGTGATGGAAAAACCAAAGAAAACACACTATGCATCTTTATAAAAGTGTCAGACCACTGGCTAACTATGAGTTTATAATTAACTACAACCTCCTAATCTTTTTTGGAAAAATAACACATATCCACCCACTCACCCACATACAACCCAAAGACAAAGGCAGTTATGCTAAGTTCTTTGCCATCATACTTGTAAATAAAAGGGCTTGTTTTAACCTAGTTAAACTTTTGCTTTTATGTCTGCTTTATATTTGGTTTGGATTTATAATTTCATAATCTGGGGTATTTTAAACATGATTCTTCTGGAATCTGCTTGGGTGTGAATGTTCACTCCAGAATTTATTTTGAAATTTAATTTTCATTGTGATGGTTAAGAGGTGGGACCTTTAAGAGGTGATTAGGTCATGAGGGCTCCACTCTCATGAATGGGTAATGCATTATCCCTGGAGTGGGTTAGTTATGGAAGAGTGGGCCCCAGATGCAAGGATGAGTTTGTTCTCTTTCTCTCTTGCTCTTGCACACTCCCTTACCCTTCTCCCTACTGCCATGGGATGATGTAACAGAAAGGTCCTCACCAGACGCAGTCCTTCAACTTGGACTTCCCAGCCTCTAGAACCATGAGAAATAAACTTCTTTTCTTTATAGGTTATGCAGTCTTTGGTATTCTGTTCAGCAAAATGACTAAGACAGAGGCTCCTGTTAAACAGTCATTTGAAAATTTGAGGTGCATAGCTTTCGTATTCAAGTGGATATTCAGGCAAAAAGCAATTTAGAATGCTGAGCTGGCATTTAGGCTTCCAAGTTAATATTTAGCATCATAATAAGGTTTATTTGACAGAGTCAGTGGAACATAAATCCATCAATTAATTTACTTGACCATTGTTCAAGTAATTATGATGCTATATAATTATGCTATTATTTAGCCAATTTTTTCAGTAGTATATATTGAATATTTTTGCCTAATATTTTCCTGCAATCTCAATATACCCTATATCTACACCACTTATCCTATTTAAATAATGTAGTCTGCCAATTTTTTTAGAGTTTGATATTTATTTTTGTCATTCACTCTAGGGAATAATCAATTCTTCTTGTAACCACTTATTTAATAATGTGTTCCAATATATTTCAGTGATTGATCTCATACATTCTGGTCTATGGTTCCCAGAAGTGACAATTTACCACCTTTTAGAACAGTAGTACACAAGTTTATCTACAAATTTGATCCTTCACTCAGCCAACACCATCTGTTATGGATCGATGGTTCCTTAGTCATATCTCCACGCTTTTCAGCATGCTAGTATAGTTCATTTAATAGTAGAAAATTTCATCACCACATTAAAAATGACTAAGTGATATTTCATTTCAGCATCCTCAGACTGTGGCCCACAAGCCTACTTTGTCCAATTGCATATTTTTAGAGGAATTAAAACACAAATTTTTAAAAAACATTTTTAAATGGTTAAAAAAATAAAAGGCCAAATAACATCGCATGACATGTGAAAATTACATGTAATTCAAAATTTAGTGTCCATAAATTAAGATCTACTGGAACAAAGCCACAGTAATTCATTTATATTGTCTATGTCTGCTTTTCTGCTACAGCTGCAGAGTTGAGTAGTTGCAACAGAGACCATAAGGCTTGTAAAGCCCAAAGTATTTACATTCTAGGCCTTTACAGAAAGAGTTTGCCAACACTTGACTTAACGTTGTAGACATAACTTTAATTCACCCCTTAATGATGTTTGCTTGACGCTTCCGGATTGATGATCAGGTTGCTTGGGAAAGAAGATTGAGATAAAATCAGGATTGAATGTCTGCCATCATGACACTTCTTACTATGCCCCTATGAGATGTGTTGCTTTTTTTCCAATTTTTTTTTCTTCCAATAAGTCAGTCTTGTCTGACTTATTACTATAAAGCATTTTTCCTTTATATAATATTTCCACCAGCTTTAATGGATCATGGCCTTTAGCCTCCCTAAAAATATTCCCATAGTTCTGTAACTTTTTTTTTTTTTTGTATTTGGCCTTATGTTCTTGTCCTCTCCTCTGGCCATGTTGGCAAATACATCACAAATCTACCTGCCCACACACATCATCTACTTCAGATATTTCCTTTCCCACATGACCAGATAATGAACATATTAAATTTAAATAACTGAGCATCCTCTTTTAGAGCCATTATATTTCAAAATATCTTTTCAAGGGATTTTACTATCTCCACTCTTTTTTTAAATCTGATTTTGTAAAGGCAAGTATAGAGATAGAACCTTTGTGACAGCAGCCAGTCATTCTGCACTTCTTCATGCATAGCAGGTACTGCTGACATATGGGTGTGCTATTCCTCCATCCCAAATGTGATCTCAGGCCTCTGATTGAGTAGGAGAGTAAGAGACCAAGCAGAGTCTAGGACCACTCCTGCGTTAGTCTCATAGTCTGAGAAACAGCAACCTCCCATTCAAAACTGAAATCCAGCCCATTTCTTCTAGGAAGGAACTCATATGATTTATTAAAGGTTACAAATTTTCTGAATTACACATCCAGTTCATTAAAGTCCTCTTCCCTCAAGAGATGAAAAATATAGGGAAAAATCCTGCTCTGGATTTGCTGTGTGGTCGGTGGAAATTTTAAAAATCAAAATGTAATTTGTTAGGAATGCAACTTTTATCTCTCAGTTCAAAAACATGAGAAAATCCATCCTGATACAAGACTTCTCCCAGTCTTTTTTTTTTTTTTCTCTTCTGGTGAAGAGGAAGGAAGACATGTGAGGAGGAATGGATGCAAGTTCCCAAGACATTCCTTGGAAAAGGAGTCACCTAGCTGGCCAGCTGAGGTGGCATACCACCTGTCTCAAACAGCATCTCAGCAAGAAGAAATGGCAAAGTTTCCTTGCTTTCTTTCTTCCTTCCTTCTTTTCCTTCCTTCCTTCCTTCCTTCCTTGTCTTTCTCTTTCTCCCTCTCTCTCTCTTTCTTTCTTCCTTCCTTCCCTTATTTCCTTCCTTCCCTTCCCTCCCTCCCTTCCTCCTTCCTTCCTTTCATTCTCCTTCCCTCCTCTCTCTCTCTCTCTGTCTCTTTCTCTCTCTCATTTTGGAAACAGTCTCACTCTGTTGCCCAGGCTGCAATGCAGTGATGCAATTTCAGCTCACTGCAGCCTCTGCCTCCTGGTTCAAGTGATTCTCATGCCTCAGCCTCCTGTTCCTCTTCCTAAACATGTCTACCATAAGTAAATGTATAATACACTCACTAAAAGGTGCATAAAGCAAAGCCTTACCTATTACTTAAATATATGAAGTTACTGGTTGGTTGTCAACATTATTTGACTGCCATTAGCTGCAATTTCATATTTTAATCTAACATTTTAGAATGATTCAAGTTTAAAATATGATCAAACTTAGAATCATTATGAACTGAGCTCAAAATGAGAAATCTTGATGACAGCAATGTTGAAATTTTTAAGCCAAATAATAAATTTAGATCCCTGTTGGCTATCAATGTTTTTCTTTTAAAGAATCCAATCTTTATTCATTAGTATTGAAAAGGTCACCTTGACTCTGTCAGTTTAATTATTCCATTTAATAATTTTTCTAAGAAAATACAAAGCTTACAGTTTATTTGGGGCCCCTTGCTTAGGTTGTTTGAAACATATCCTAAAAAGTGATTACAGATCTTTAGATGAAGTATCCTAATGAAAGCCAGCATCTGTCATTCTTCCAGATCTCCATGAGGTAGCAAAGAAACCAGAATGCTGATTCAGATTTGAAAACGAAGAAAGTTGTTATCCAAATCCCTGGACTCCCCAGAAATTACTGTGAGAGAGTAGATACGAAAGCTTTATAAAGCCATTCCCCTCCCATGAAACAGTACATTGCCTTGGATATCGCAGGAGGAGATCCTGGAAACAAACCACTAACATGAAGTCATCACGTGCACGCTTAGTTTCAAAATGGAATTATGCTTGCCGGATACAAGATGAAGAGAAAGAAAGACAGTAGTGGGGAAGGAGATAAAGGTACAAAGAGAGAAAGAAAATAAGGAGGGAAGGAGAGAAAGGAAGAATTAGATGAGTCACAGTGCCAAAAGGAACTAAAAAACAAAATAAAAGTGGGTTCTGTATTCCTTTCAGTGAGGAAAAACACAACTCTAGAGGAAGGATATTGGCAATGTGACGCAATAGCATTTTAACACAAATTACCCAATAAGTGATAATGAAACAGCAACAAATTGATGGTCCTGGAGGTCCTTGATGCCCAGAAAAAAATGATGCCTCTGTGGTTCACAGGAGGGTAGGCTGACCAAGTACCAGATGCCATCTAGTCTGCAACGCAGTCACGCTATCCGAAACTATGGATAATGGTCTGAATTCCAAAAGGTGGAGACTGAAACCAAGATTCTTGCTTTCTTTTCCTACAATCTGACAGAATAGGGTTTCAGAGTCAAAAATTAACCTGACCTAAAAAACTGACAGTTAATATTCTTGTATAACTGAATCTGCAGCCCAGGATTAATACCAGCTACAGGCAGAAGGCACGTGTGATGACATGAGGGTTGCCTCCTGCTGGAACCTATGGCAAGACTTATTCTACACATTGAGGCTAGACAAAGAGAAATTTCATGTAGTACCAGAATAGCTCTTATAAACAGGCACCCTAAGTAAGAAGGATGCCTCTGAGATACGAGTTTTTCCAAAACAGTGAGCCACCGAAGCGGGACGACAGGAAGGAGGAGGAGGGGCCTCAGGATGAGCAAACAGAAAAACTCTCTCCTCCTGTGAAATGAAGCATGTGATCAAAAAAAGGTGACTTTCTGAACTAAATTTTTACTAGAAACGCATTATTTTAGAACATATTTTTAGATTTTTTTTTTTTTTTTTTTTGAGACAGAGTCTCGCTCTGTCACCCATGCTGGAGTGCAGTGGTGCAATCTCAGCTCACTGCAACCTCCGCCTCTCAGGTTTTTGCAGTTTTCCTGCCTCAGCCTCCCGAGTAGCTGGGATTACAGGCGCACGCTGCCATGCCTGGCTAACTTTTTGTGTTTTAGTAGAGATGGGGTTTCACGGTGTTGCCCAGGCTGGTCTCGAACTCCAGAGCTCAGGCAATCCACCCGCCTCGGGCCTCCCAAAGTGCTGGGATTACGGGCATGAGCCACCACGCCAGGCCATTTTTGGATCTATTATCAAAATAAAGAAAAACAAAATACAACATCTATGGAAATTACAGCATATGGTCCAGAAAAATAAAAATGCTTTGAAATCAGGAAGCATTGCAAGTATATTAAGAAATTGGCTAAACGAAGAAGCATAATCGATATGTCGAAGAAGAAATTTGCTAAACCGAGAAGCATAATAGAAGCATGGTGGAAGCGTTGAACATATTGGCTACTAGAAAGATGAATTAGTGTGGTAGAAGACAAAGTACTTTTAGGGTAAAAAAAAATGCATTAAAGAAAATGAGAGAGCAAAAACAAGAGAGAGAGACAGAGAGAGAGAGCGGAGACAGAGACAAAGAGAAACAAAGACAAAAACTAGAGAAACAGGTTGAAGAAGTCAAGCTCAAATAGTGCAGAAAACAGAGAAAGACGCTGGAGCTAAATTAACAGCTACCAGAAGACTAAAACAATCTTTTTGAATCAGACGGCTGAAAAAGGCTTCTCCCACTGTCAAACTATTTAATAAAAAGATTCTAATACCTAGGCCTATTCTGGTGTGTCTTCTTCCTTCATTTAGAAAAAGTCTACAAAAATTCAAAAAATAAAAAGCAACTTGAGGATTCCAGTTCTGCTACTGACAGGAATGGCCCTTTTGAATCAAACTTCCTACATGTAACAACTCTACACTTTCTTTCATAGTATAAAAAACAACTACCTGAAGGCAGTGGAGAGGAACCAAAAGTGTTCAGGGGTAGAGTATAATGATGTCTACATTTTATTTTTTTAATTGTATAAAAATAATGTAGATCAACAAACTTGGAGATGAATAATTAGAGAAAGATGTGATGAGGTGAAAATAGACAATAGAAAATGAATAATTAGAGAAATATGTGACAAGGTGCTAATTGTGGAATTAGTCGCTGAAAATACAGGTGTACATAATTCTTTCAACTTCTCTCTGGATTAAAAAAAGGCATTATAAACTATCCAGAAAAGTATATAACCTTAAGAAAGAAAATAAAAAATTAGATATGATTTTTAAAAAATAATGAATCACAAAATTTTTACATAAGGACCATCTAGAGTTTTGAAAGAAAAGTATTATGATCAAGAAAATATTTGGTCAAAATTCATTAAGGGAAGATGCTGGCAAGATTTCTACTTTTTGGCATTTGTGAATGTTATTTTCTACCATATAAAGATATCCCTAATGATTTAATTTCAAGTTTAAGATTTGTCACTGTCCAGAAAAAAACTACACATTTTAATAAGAGGAGAATCCAGGACTGCTCCAGTGGGACTCAGCCTTTCAGTGTATGAGCATGGCAGATATATCCAGGGGTTGAAACCCTGGTTCCCCATTTCCAATTGCCCATGAGTCAGTAGAAGACCAGCAGAGTCTGTGATAAGATGGAGAGCTCATGAGTCTCCTACAGTTATACACATTCCTTGGGAAAGGGAAAACCCTTGTGAGCAGCCTGCAGGTTTATAACCCATGGGATTCCCAGCTGACTTTAATCTTCTGTATATGACTTGTCACTTCACCATCTCTCTGGTCTTGCTACTGAGTGTGTTCTCATTCTTCATTGGCAATGTCCAGAGAAGGTCTGACACAGATATTCTCTTCCATAGAGAAAAGGAAAAATGAAAGGGCAAGAAAAGTGTTTTCATTAATGGACTTGGAAATGGGGAAAGGCTAGCGAAATATATGCTTTTTTTTTTTTTTTTTTTTTTTTGAGATGGAGTCTTGCTCTTGTTGCCCAGGCTGCAGTGTAATGGCGGGATCTCAGCTCAGTGCAACCTCCACCTCATGGGCTCAAGAGATTCTCCTGCCTCAGCTTCCTGAGTAGCGGGGATTACAGGTACCTCTCACCACATGCAGCTAATTTTTGTATTTTTAGTAGAGACAGGGTTTCACCATCTTGGCCAGGCTGATCTTGAACTCCTGACCTCAGGTGATCTGCCCACCTCAGCTTCCCAAATTGCTGGAACTGCAGGCGTGAGCCACCGTGCGCGGCTGACATATATACTTTACACAATTTTTAATTGTAACTTTCACTTGATTAAGATTCCCTCTGTCAATGAGTCAACTATCTATCCATCCAACCATCCATCCATTCATTCACCCTTCCATTCATCCATTATTTATTATAATCTATGCACTGAATGGAGTACTGGATATACAAAGTGGAACTAAACACAATCTAATTGTCAAGGAGTTCTCAGTTTAGTTGTGGCTCTGAGCATCAACAAAATAATTAAAATACAAATATATAAATGCATGATATATATATACACATACACACACATGCATGTACTGTGATGCTGGAATATAGAGAAAGCAAGAAACGTCTTGGACTATCTAGAAAACTGAAGTTAAATATTAGATGAGGAAACTGAAGAACAGACACTTCTGAAAAAGAAATCATCATAGGCTAAGCAGCAGATAACCTGACACAGCTTGTGCTCATGGAACAGTCAGGAGTTTGAGAACCATAAAGCAGACAGAAAAGTTAGTAGGTAGGATGGGGGCTAAAGGCTGTGTAGGCCCTCAAAAAAGCTTTATGAAACAGAACCAATGACTTGATTTGTTTTTATAAGCAGGTGATAGAATACAGTCAGTTGGTTTGTACAAAAATAAATTAGTTGGAAGTGGGAAAGATATGTCAGTAAATTTGCATTGAATGAGCAGAAGCAGGAAAGCGATTATTCCATCTAATATGTAAAAATATTTGCAAGATATATTTTCTGACTTGAACATTGGCAGGACAACTGATAACCAGTTAGATCTTGGGAGGAATTTTAATTTCCCTAAAATGTGTTAATGTGTGTTGCCACCAGGAAATGGAATATTAAATGATTGATTACATTTATAAATTATTCTGTCCTTGTGTGGCTATCAAAAGGCATTTCTGAAGCATATTGCCATTTGGGGGTTCATAACAAATTACTAATGTATTATCATCATGCTGTGGTAGCCACTTCTTCCCCAAGCTCCAGCAAAATTCACGTAGGCAACGTGTGCTTATTCTACCATTGATGCCTGGGGACCAATACCCGGGAAGAAATATAACATGAAAACATAAAATGATTTAGAAAAAAAAGCTCAAAATAATTTAATTAACATTTACCACTGGCCTTCTGGCCCCAGACTGCATTTTTGATGTTTAAATGTATACAAATATGCAATGAAAACATGACATACAACTTGGAGCAACCACTCCCCATATAGACACAAGGGTGAGGAATATATTTCTCAATAGATCTCAAGGGCCATCCCAGTCCTGCTAGGTTGCACCATCACAGGCTGAGATATGAAAACAGAATGCATGCTATCTAATGCAACCAATCTTCAATTATCTGCTCTGGTGGAAAGGATAATCACCTTTCATGTTATATTGTAATTTACATTTTTACACTCTGGTCCAACCTGACTGTAGGCAGCTCAGGGTAAGGAAAGGAAATCATCAGGAAGCAAAAAGAGCATGAATTTTAAAGACAACATTTGAAGCTTCCTTTACCACTGTAAATGGTATCTGTTGTTTGTGTCTGCTAATCCTCATGTCACTTTGATTTTTATGTTATCAACCATCCCTCCTTCATGCTTTGTCCCTATAGATGGTCCTTTCAGGTTCATTCTCCCCTTTCGCTTCCTAGCTCCAGTTCTGTGGACGGTAATGCAGCTTAGTCAGGGTCAATATTCCATTTACCACAGCTGCAAAATAAATTTGCCCCAAATTCAGTGGTTTAAGACAACAACAGCGTCTGTTTTGCCCACAGATGTGCAACTGGGGCTGGGTTTAATTAGAATAGCTCATCTCTGCTCCACTCAGCATCAGCTGGGGAAGCTTGAAGGCAGGGGCTGGGATCATTCAAAGTCCTACTCACCCACAGGTCTGGTCACTGAGGTTTGCTGTGAGCTGAGATCTTAGCTAAGTTTGCTGCCCAGATCATCCACACGAAGCTGGTCCCTGGTGGCCTGGGTTTCCTTACAACATGGTGCGGTTCCAAAATTGAGTGCCTTAAAAGACAGAGACCCAAATGAAAGGAGTCTGGCATGTTTGTGACTTAGCTCAGAAGTTGTGCGGCCTCACTTCCACCACATTTTCTTCATTGAGAAAATGGCAAAACTGTACCTGATTCAAAGAGAAGAATAGACTCTACCTTTCAATAGACTGTGGCAAGGCTTTGCAACATTATCAGACCCAATTATTGTTGTGTCCAGTTTTGGAAAATATCATCTTCCACATCAGCACATTGCACTTCTCTGATCACATACCTTGGTTCAGGAACTAGAATTCCACTCCAAGACCAAATCCTAAGACTTTTCTTAGAACTATTGTAAAACAAGTGCTCTTTTTCTTTAGATTTGCAGAGAGGCTAAGTGGATATTGGAGCTTCTAACGAAATGTGCATGCTGAGTCAAGCTAATCGAGAAGAACAAAGAAATACAGAAAGACAGAAATCTAATCATATGGTCCCTGGGCCTATTCCTGAGATTTTCAGTTTTACAAACCAACAAATTCCTTTTATTTTCTCAATCCAATTTGAGTTATTTTTTCCTCTTGTGACTAAAGCATCTTGATTAATAAAACCACTTACCAGGTGAGTAACTTTAAAGAAGATATTTAACTCGAGTTTTCATTACTTTCCTGCAAATGGGGATTGGGATACACATCTCTATCACCTCTATCACATGGTGTACTTTAGAGGATAGTGTAGAGAAAAACAGAGTTTGTGTAAATTAGTCATTAAAAAATGGCCCTGACTTTAGGGCGTATCCGCAAGAACCACCCTATCTCCCTTCATTCAGAAAACCTAATCTGAAATACATAGGAATCCTAACAACATCACAATTGTGAAGGGAACTCTTTCACACATAACCACAAAACCTAATTTGATCAAGATACTAAAAATTGAATCTAGGTAAGATACATTATGATTCAGAAGGCAGACATGCTTTCTTCATCTGCTATACCATGGGAGTAGATACCAAGGCTGTGTGGGAGATACCTATATCACCAGTTCCTGGCACAGAGCTTGCTGCAGTATAGATAGGTACTCATACATCAACAGAATGAGTTAGCATAGGCAAACTTTCAATGAACTCCTTTAAAATTACATTTTAGAAGAATAAGATCACCGGCAGGAAAATCAAGCTGCAGTTAGATTTGCTCAAAAATAGAACTTCAAAGGAAGCTCTGTATGTTTTTATCACTGTGTCTTCTGTCTTCTCTACCTACAGGCCTGGCTAATAAAAAGTCCTCTCTATCATTCACTTGTTGATTGAATACTCATTGGATATCTGCCATAAGCCAGGCTCTGAAAAGGACCCTGCCATGATAATCTCTTCATAAACCACGTTGACTGAAGTTTCACAAACTCATGGGTTGACTGCATAAACCAAATGAATTATTTGGTATATTATGAATTCAGTTGACACCTAGCTACCTGTGCTGGATTTCTGACCAAAAAGAAAGGTGTTCCAGAAATTATAACTGGCTGCCCACAGACCCTGTCTACCCTGAAGCCATGTTGGTTTGACCTGCATGATAACAGGTAAGAAATATCATGTTTACTTTAATAGGTTGCCATCAATATTAGAAAATTTCACACACAAAAAAATCCAGATTCTCCACTTCTGTTAAAAAATAAAAAGATAAGACAAACGTTTCCATATTTCTAAGAGAAAATAATCAGCTGGATGCAGGTTGTACTTCCCCTATTTAAGACGGTGGTCTCCTTAGCCACCTCCTTGCTTTACTCATTTAACACAGCTGCCAAGCACCATTAGGTATTTCAATTCACAGTTCCCACCCTTCACACAGGAGATAATATATGCAGCAGTTGAGTACATGACCTCTGGATTCACAGAGACCCATGTTTGCTTCCCAACTCTGCACTGCACTAGCTATGAGTGGTTTTATCTTTAGAAGCCCCAACTAGCCTGTCTCTAAAATGACAGCAATAGTGGTACCCTTTTCAGGGATGCTGAGAGGATTAAATGAGTGAATGCATAGAATGTGATTAAGCAAAGTAACTGACACCTGCTGTATTAGTCCATTTTCATGCTGCTGATAAAGATATACCCAAGATTGGATAATTTAGATAGAAAAAGAGGTTTAATGGACTCCCAGTTTCATGTGGCTTCGGAGGCCTCACAATCTTGCTGGAAGACAAAAGACGTCTTACAAGGCAGCAGACAAGAGAGAAATGAGAACCAAGCAAAAGAGGATACCCCTTAAAAAAAACAATGGATCTCATGAGACTTATTCACTACCACAAGAACAGTATGAGGGAAACTGCCCCCATGATTCAGTTATCTCCCACAACATGTGGAAATTATGGGAGCAACAATTCAACATGAGATTTGGGTGGAGACACAGCCAAACCATATTGCCAGCTAAGCTTCCTTACTTTTTAATGTTCTTTTGAGATGGAGTTTCTGTCGCCCAGGCTAGTGCGATCTCTGCTCACTGCAGCCTCCACCTCCTGGGTTCAAGCAATTCTCCTGTTTCAGCTTTCCAAGTAGCTGGGTATATAGGTGCCAGCTACCATGCCCGTCTAATTTTTTATTTTCAGTAGAGGTGAGGTTTTGCCATGTTGGCCAGGCTGATCTCAAACTCCTGACCCGAGGTGATCCACTCGTCTCAGCTTCCCAAAGTGCTGGGATTACAGGTGGGAGCCACCATGCCTGGCTGCTTTCTTATTTTTAAAATAAATCTTCATTAGGCAGTACATTAATCAGATGGGACTGCACAACAAAAAAATACTACAGACTTGAAGGTTTAGACAACAGAGGTTTATTTTCCCTTAGTTTTGGAGGCTGGAAGTCCAAGAACAAGGCACCAACAGGGTCTGTTCTTAGTGAGGGCTCTCTCCTTGGCTTGCAAATGGCTGCCTTCTCACCATGTCCTCACTGGTGTTCCTTTTTCTGCCTACACACTCCTGGTAACTCTTCCTCTTCTTCTAAGAACAGGAACCAATCACTGCTGTTGGATTAGGGCCCTACTCTTTTGACCTCATTTGCCCTTAACTGACCCTTAAAGGTCCTGTCGCCAAATACAGTCACACCGGGAGTCAAAAGCTTCATCAATGTCTTTTGGGAGGACACATTTCAGTTCGTAGCAGGCACGTTAGTCACAAATTATCTTAACAACAATGAGAAAAAAGTTTACTACCCAAGGAATTGATGACAAACTTTGAAATGCACGTAAAGTAGAAAGAAATACAGTGCTGCTGCTTCTCTCCTAGAATTATGTTTTTGTTTTCAATGACAGGGTCTGATTCCTGGTATGAAGAGAAACACAAAGAGCATGTGGTAGGGTGAGGAAGGCTAAGGGGGCAGATGTTCAGTAATCACTCACTCCAGGAGGGAGGCAGCTGGGCCTTGAAGACTCAAATAACCCAGTCAAATCAAGGAGAGGCAGCTTCTAAGAGAAAAATTAGGTAAAAAAGATTTTCTAAAAACTAATGACTGTAAAAGGTAGCTTTAAAGAAGTCAGAAAAGAAAAATCCTTTTTTCTTTTTTCCTTTCTGGACTCCTTTTTAAAAGTAAGAAGAAAAGAAATAGGCATTGAAAAAATATCTCTTCTGTGTGAAGTCTCCACTAAATACTGATGTGGTTTGTCAGTGATACTAATAAGAGTTAACATTTATTGAGCATCCTTGATGTGGCAGAAGCATCTTATTCAATCTGTAAACCTTATTGCAGTAATACTCTAGAGTCATCGTTATCATGATTATTTAAAGGTAATAAAATGTAGCACAGGTATAGTTAAGACCTTTGCCCAAGTGACATAGCTAGCAAAGTTTGAGTCCCAGATGAAAACCCAAACACAATAGCGCTAGAATTCATGCACTTAACTCTGTTCTTTTCAGGAAAGCATTCTCTAGATTAAACATGGCAGCCACCTGAAGATGTAAACATTGTAGTAACAAGAGGCTGCAGAAATAATGAGGTCAGCTATGGCCCCCTGAGCCAGTTATACCTGGGAAACTTAAAAAAAAAAAAAAAAAGCACTAGATTTATTTCTGCATTCTTGAACATGCAAAGTGACCCCGTGTTAGTGCCCAGAAATGAAGTCCGCACCTAAATATACCAAAAGTTCCAAGGAACTAGGCATTTGCATTTAATGTCCTCAAATATCTGTTTCTAATTTAAGTCAACTTTTTAAATGTTGGCTTCACTGAAAGACTTTGAAACTGGGTATGTGAAATTTATAGATTATGCAGTAAAGAAAAACAAATCTTATGACTGAAACTTAGTTTTAAAATAATCCTGTACAGTTCTAGAAATTTCCACAAAAGTTTGTGGATCAAGGACTCTTCTGTCTGAAGATACCTGGAAGAATAGAGTTGGTCTTCTCCTAAGACCGTTTTCTACAGCCTGGACGGTAAGCTGAAAAATGGCTCCCTGGGATAGGTCTCGACCTTCAGAACCTATGAATATGCAGCCTTGCATGGCAAAAGAGACTTTGCGGATGGGATTAAGTCAATGATCTTGAGATGAGGAGTGATATGGTTTGGCTCTGCGTTCCCATCCAAATCTCATCTTTTATCTCCCATAATTCTGTGTTGTGGGAGGGACCCGGTAGAAGATTGACTCATGGGGGCGGGTCTTTCCTGTGCTGTTGTCGCGGGAGGGAGCGGGTCTCATGAGGTCAGGTGGTTTTAGAAACAGAAGTTTCTCTGCACAAACCTCTCTTTGCCTGCTGCCATCCACGTGGGATGTGACTTGCTCCTCCTTGCCTTCTGCCATGATTGTGAGGCCTCCCCAGCCATGTGGACCTATGAGTCCAATTAAACCTCTCTCTTTCCTAAATTGCCCAATCTCGGGTATGTCTTTAACAGTACTGTGAAAACAGATTAATACAAACAGGTTGTTCTGCATTATCCATATGGGTTCAGTGGAGGATCAGAGGCAAAGATGTTCGACTGGAGCAGAGGTCAGAGGTAGAGTTGAAAGGTCATGGCTCTGAATATGGAAGAAGTGACCTCAGGTCATATCAGTGCAGGAGGCCTCTAGAATCTAAAAAAGGCAAGGAAACTGATTTTCCCCTAAAGCCTCCAGTCCTGCTGACACACTGATTTTGGGACTTCTGACTTCCAGAACTTAAGATCACAAATCTGTGTTGTTTTGTCATAAGTTTGGGATGATTTTTTTTTTTTTACAATAGAAATAGGAAATTAGTATGCCTGGTCATAAGCAAATATTCTCTGGTGCATTGTGTATTAGCTATGCAAGTTCCAGACCTGTCTCATACTTAGATTTTGTTTTCCTTCTGTTAAAATAGTGGAGACATTCTTATGTCACAGGACAGTGGTGAAGGTGAAATGTTTCAAGACAGACGTGAGACAAAGTTAATTCTCTCCTTTGCGGTCACAAGCAGTGCTCAGTCAAAAAGAGATCCCCTGCCTCCTCAATCGGCCTTTCTTTCTTCTCTACAATTTGGTTTCTAGTGAAGCTGCAAGGAATGAGAGGGGAGAGAACAGAGATTTCGGAATTTTGTTTCATTTGTCAGAACTGCTTTGATGGATTCTACCCTTTTATTTCTTTCTGGAGCAACCCTAGATAGGTATCAATCTGAATAAAATCAGAGATAGGTTTGTGCAAACGAGTAACAGGAAATTAACGTTTTATTCCATAGAAGGGCACACTAACGCTGCCTAACAACTACCACCTGAGCATTCAATGTTTGTGCAAAGTGCATGGACATAACTCAGCACGTGGACACCTGGCAGCTTACTGAGGAACACGATCACCGAGGGTGGAAGGGGAAGCTAGAGAGAGAAACCATGTTGCCCGCAGCATTCCTATTGCAGCCTGCTGAAACATCTTCCTGGGTTCTGTGGTCCTAAAAGTCTCTCCTCAATCTTGGAGATTCATTTTGATCACACTGCTTTTTGTCCCCGCATCCAATTGATGGTACCTTTCTAGCAGAAGTTGAAGTGACAAGCTCAGCTCCAGCTACAGTCCCCTCGCATCCGGTGACAGCTGACAAACGGCGGCTAAAACTTTCCTACCACAAAGTTCATTCTCTCCTGATGGCTCCGTGCTTTAATGCATAGCAAACTGAAATCACGAATAGAAATGTAGCCCCGGCTCTGCAAAATTACGTTTTATTCTTTGGCTCGTCTCTCTGATAACTGTTTTTGTTATCCTATTAACCAGATGCAGACAGATTCCAGAGTCATCAACACAATGCTTATATTCCTGTATCTTCTTTTTATGAAAACAGTTTTTACTCCCTTTCTGTGTGTGAGGGAAGAATATATATTAAAACTTTCAGGTACCTCTGCTGCAAAAAATGCAAAGAGGCCACAATTAAACTTCACTCAAGGATATTGATATGTACTGGAAATTGCAAATAAAAGGCAAAAGCAACGCATAATGTCATGGATACAGAATCGCGATTGCAAATAATCTGGAAGTTGCATTCTCTGTAACTTGGAGCAGACCAAAGCCATGACTCAATCTTCCTCATATGGTGGCATTTCTTTTTGCTTTGATTCTGACTGCCTGGCTCACAGTTTTGATAACAAAAGGCTTGCAATTTAAAAGCAATGAAATTCTCAGTTGATAGGGCCTGGGAAGCTATAACCTGCAAATCTGATTGTGTTACAAACAAGTTCACTCTCAGAAAAGGCAGCAGGAAACCCAGATGCTACTGCTGCCCACCAACCAACCAAAGCACCACTGAGCTCCACATCTGCAAAGATAGTTAAACTGTAATTGAATGCTCTGTCCCACTTTAAGCAGTGGATCACACAAGTTAAACACTCTTCTGCTGGGATTGGATGATCATGTGTCCTGCAGGAAAAACAAACAAGCAAACAAAAACAAATGACTTCCAATTGATTTCGCCTCACTGTGTAAACTAGTAAATGAAATAATCCATTTGAGAAGCCAATGGCAGAAGTAACAGACCTAGTCTGCCCCAAACCAAATCTAAATGAAATTTGCATTGCATATGGCTATTTAAGATAACTTCCAAAAATGCAGGATAGAGTACAGCAGGGGAAAACACTCTCTGCCAGGGAGGGGTTGAGGGGGTTGACCCCAAGAATGACCTATAGGACCTTCTTGCCAACACATGAACACATATATGCATGCATGTAGGTGCAGGTGCAAGCATGCACACATGGACACACATCAGTGCATGTGCTTTTCCTTTGGTCTCAGAGAAGATGGGACATTGCTGTGACTTCTCCTGGAATAACTCTACCCAGTTATGGAATTCTAGCTTCTCTTCCCTGACGTCAACATTGGTGCCTGAATATTCATATCTCACTGTCCATGGGTCTGCTTTCTCTAGCTCGAAAATTCAACTGTTTATTGTAAGACTATCAGGGATGGATATGTGCCATTAATTATAAAAGGACACATCCACACAAACACATACATACACACGCGTGCACACACACACACACACATACGAAGAAGAGAATATTCCAAGTATAGATGTCAGGTTCTATTTCAAAGGCTTTGTAGACTCCATGAATCCTCATAACAATACTACAAAGCAGGTTTTACCTCTGATTTTTGCCTCTCTGTCACCTTGAAGAGGCTTTCTCCAGCATCCTCCCTAAAGCTGCATCCTCAACATCCAGCATGTTTGTCCTTCTCACCGATCACTAACCGGCATCATGTTACATGTATACTTATTGTTTCTTTATTGTCTCACTCTGACGGTGGCACATAAAGTCCTTGAAGTCACGGGCTTTATTCCCTGGGTATTTGTTGACTCTAATGAATTATGACCCTGTGCCTTCAGTATGCACAGTAACTTGGCAAAGACAGCTCACAGTAGATCTAGGATCAAAATTTGAGTCCATCTGAATCAGGGCCTGAGTCTTCAACCAATATTTTCAATCACAAACCAGATAAGGACTTTCTCTCCTGAAACATGATCTGCTACTTCTCTGTATAGTTATACTTTTAATAAAGCTATATTTTTAATAAATCGAGTTTTAAAACAGTCAAGAAGCAAGATTCTGGCTGGGTGCAGTGGCTGACTATAATCCCATCACTTTGGGAGGCCAAGGTGGGCAGATCACTTGAGGCCAGGAGTTCAAGATCAGCCTGGCCAACATGGTGAAACCTTGTGTCTACTAAAAATATAAAATTTAGCCAGGTGTGGTGGTGGGCATCTGTAATCCCAGCTACTTAGGTGGCTGAGGTAGGAGAATTGCTTGAACCTGGGAAGTGGAGGTTGCAGTGAGCTGAAATTGTGTCATTGCCCTCCAGCCTGGGTAACAAGAATGAAACTCTGCTCCATCT